>NC_079395.1:3683033-3813033 GCF_029220125.1 Pseudoliparis swirei
GTATGGGGGACAAAAACGCAGATGACCGCATTTTGAGACGTCCATATCGAAAGTGTAGTGTGGAACGGTAGCATTATTAGCTCATTTAAATGAAAGGTGATATTCTTAAGCCAAACGAATGAATTTATGAATAGAACTTAAATGAAGTAACAAAGTTAAACAGGACGAAATAAACACAACTGTAGGAATTTGAGGCTTTTCTGGAGACGGGGGTGGGTGGAAGAAGAGCATCTTTATGCACCTCGGGCAACTTTTTATTGTTCAAAACTTAAATTCCAGTCACTTGCCAGCTATTATTCTTGGAATTTATGAAACTCTTATCCAGTAATGCTTATTTGAACTGAAGACGGAAAGTGATCACGCCGCAATTATAAGACGATGAACATGTTGTTGATGATGAGCTACTTAGCAATCAGGGCCTCCTAATAAGTATTTATTGGAAGCTAATAGGCTTCAGACTCATGACCATGCAACCATTAGCAGGTAATTGTTAATTAATTAGCTTTGCACACTCATACAATTAGAGAAATATGAGGCCGTTAAGGAATAACCAATCGGTCGTTAGTGTCAAGTATGCAAATACATGTTTGCTCGTTAGGGTGAAATCTATCAAAGGAAGATCATGGGGCGGTGTCAGGAGTTTTGGTCCAACTTTTCAGGCTGGATAAAAGATGCGATTGCTTTTCGAGCCAACCCCCAAAATAACGAAGCAAATAAGCACATGAATGAAATCGAGGCATCCATTTTTCAGATATTTTGCTTCCTTCCTCCTTCAGTCGGTACTTCCAAAGACGCTTCAGTCCTCATGAAGACATCGCCTCCGACCGGCCGTCATCATTAATCTGCTCGCGCGTCATGCCAGCGTTTCTGTTGCGTCTTGTTCTGAGCTGCCTCCAGCTTTGGATATCTCGTTTTTACAGTGCAGCTCTGTGGTGGGTTTTCGCGTAACGCAGCACTGAACATTCAACAAAACCTGAAAAGGAAAAAGACTCTTTCATCCAGCACAAACGGAGACAAAAAAAATTCTATTGAGCGCTGGCTGCCGGAGCAGAGAGAGAGAGAGAGGAAGTAAAGAAGCGAGAGCTCGGTTCAGGGAAAGTGTGACAAGGAGACGACAGAATGAGAAGTTTTTGTTTCGGTGAACTACTTCGATGTTTCTCGGCTCTGCAGCTGTAGATACACTGTCTGCCGTGTTGTCTGCAGAGGAAGAAATGAAGAACACGTACAACACTGCTCGATGGTGCAACGCTAAATACTGCACCATGAAATACAATCACAGAACCGGAGCATCTAATCAAATAAACCGTTATAATATTACATTTCACAGAAGGTTTCTTGTAAGATGCATGATGCATTGTCCTAAACGATAGACGTGTTAGAGGCACACTCAACATTAATCAGTCACTTCTCTGCATATTGCTGGTCTCCTTTGAAAGGCGAGAAGACAATGAATAGGACTCCATTGTAAGAAACTTTATTTCTATCACTGTTCCAGAGTTTATATTACTATTCTAGAGTTCTATCACCATTATATAGTTATATTACCGTTCCAGAGTTTATATTACTATTCCAGAGTTCTATCACCATTATATAGTTATATTACCGTTCCAGAGTTTATATTACCATTCCAGAGTTATATCACCAATCCTGTAAGGCCCTGTTCTGTGTCTACTCTGCCTCCTGTCTCCTTGATTGTTTCATTCCCTGCACCTGCCTTCGGCCTCTCTCGTCTCGTTACTGACTCATGTCCTACACCTGTTTCCATGTCCTACACCTGTTTCCCCCTCTATATATTGTGCCACTCTTTCCCGTGTCTCTTGCTAGGATTGTTGTCATTTTTCCGTCGTCCTGTCTGTCATGTTGCTTTCCTGTATGCTGCCTGTTCTGACCCTGCCCGCCTGCCCTGATGCCACCTTCTCTGCCTTTCCCCTTTTGGACCTGTTGCCTTTTTTGGGGAGCTTTTGCCTCATTAAAGAGAGTTTTTTGTTATCCAGACTGAGTCCTGTCATTTCCTCTGCGCATGAGCTCCTGCATCTCGCTACCCGTGACGCCAGCCATGACAAATCTAGAGTTGTGTCACCATTCCAGAGTTATGTCACCATTCCAGAGCTATATTACCAATCCAGAGTTATATTACAAATCCAGAGTTATATTACCATTCCAGAGTTATATTACCAATCCAGAGTTATATTACAAATCCAGAGTTATATTACAAATCCAGAGTTATATTACCATTCCAGAGTTATATTACCAATCCAGAGTTATATTACCATTCCAGAGTTATATTACCATTCCAGAGTTAGATTACCAATCCAGAGTTATATTACCAATCCAGAGTTAGATTACCAATCCAAAATTATATTACCAATCCAGAGATAGATTACCAATCCAGAGTTCTATTACCAGTCTGATACCTTTTTAATATCAACGTGTTTTTGACCAGGAGGTCTAAAGCTGCTGTTTCCTTCATGAGAGTCGTGTCTGTGTTCTAGAAGAATCTGAAAGTGCCTTAAACTTGCTCTATGTGTGATGACCACCATTGGACGACTCCTCTGGTTGAATAGAAGTCTCTGAGAAAATGACTCTCCTTCTCTCTCGATTTATTCCCTCAGTAAACAATGTAGACAGGGATTTCTGGTCTCAATCTCTAATCTTCTGCAATACAGCATGATGTTCTTTCGTGTATTATGGCCCATTTAGAGTCGTCAAGCAGACCATGAAGCAGGGTTCTTACAACGTTCACAATGTGTTGAGGTCACGAAGGTTAATTGTGACATTTAGATTGCCTAAAAATGATTTATTCAGAGTTTGGGTGTACTTAGCTTCGCCCTCTTGCAAATACCAACGACCAAAATTCAAGACAGCTGCAGCCAAAATCCCGAAATCAGTGCGTCTATGTTCAAGCCGACTTCTAACCGAACCCAACGGTAACACACCTAACCAAAACCCTGTTTGATGGAGTAAGTGTGCAGTCAAAAGAGCAGGCGCCACTGCACAGCCAGTAAAGTGATCCAAGCATTGTTTATCGAGTCAACTATAGTTGCCTCCAAGGGAAGGTCAGAGAAATGTTGTGTAAAAGAAATGACTGAGTTTTGGTCTCAAGGCGAAGCTCCTCATACAAACGGCTTTACAACCGCAATCCATGTTTACACAGTTGAAAGGCAAAAGAACTTCGACGGCCTCTTGTAGAAGGCTGAGCGTGTGTGTGGGTGTGTGTGTGTTTGATAAAGGTAGAGATTGTTTAATTCCCTCGTAAACATGATTAATTAAAATCACGGGCCGAGCTCGAAAACAATTAAGGGAATGGTGATTTTACCAGATAATGGCAATCAGGAACTAACTAAATGAATTTCGTTGACCTTTTATCCCGCTCATATTTTCTCAATATGTTGTCATGCCGACTTTCTGCATAAATAGATGAAAATCTCATCCAGTAAAAATGCCTAGAATTCGAGAATACAGGAATTAAGAGTCCCTGCTTGTGCATTTTTCGGATGTTGTCAAGCAGGAAGCAGAATGAGCTCTCCGCTGACATTAAATGAGGAAATTGATACGTATCGATCGATTCACTGTGAGAAGAGGCATTGAGCCTCCTCGGTCGATTTGAACTTCGACTTTAACAGTAAAATTTGTTTTTAAATCCTTTAATCTGTTTTTCCCTAATAGGTAGATGAATCCTGCAGTGTTACATAAAGCATGTGTGAGAAGGGGACTAATTGGACAACGAAAGTAACTCCGAGGTGCTTGGAGAACATCACGCATGACCCTGGTGACGGGCTGACTATAAAGCTTGTGTTGTAGCTGCAGTTTTACCTCTTCAGACTTGGAAGTAGATGAAGTTGTTCTCATCTAATTCCCAGTGGGCCAGTCGGGTCAGGCCAATCGTGGCCGACTACCAGACAGCCGAAGACCTCATTGATCCAGATCTGGCCCGGTTTTTGCAAGCTTTTAGTAGGTTGGGCTGTCGTAAACATTCGGGCCCCTCGGACGAGGCGGCCATGACGTCGTCTCGTTTTCACTTCAGGATCAAAGCTAGTCTGGCTCGTTGAACATTTGCCAAAGAATGGCCGATGTTGGGGGGGTGTTGGGGGGGGGGGGGAATCAGGTGAAAGAGTCTGGTCGGGTGGATGGAAGGGAGTTAACCTTTAAGCAACGATACGTGGTTGCGTTACGTAACGTATAGTCGACTTTAAGTTAATTGAAAATGAAAATGAGAGTCTTGCGAGTTTACCAGAAACACGTTTACCAGAAACATGTTTATCAGAAACACGTTTACCAGAAACATGTTTATCAGAAACACGTTTACCAGAAACACGTTTATCAGAAACATGTTTATCAGAAACACGTTTACCAGAAACACGTTTATCAGAAACACGTTTATCAGAAACACGTTTACCAGAAACACGTTTACCAGAAACACGTTTACCAGAAACACGTTTACCAGAAACACATTTACCAGAAACACATTTACCAGAAACACGTTTACCAGAAACATGTTTCCTAGAAGCTTGTTTAGCACATTTACCAGAAACACGTTTATCAGAAACACGTTTACCAGAAACACGTTTAACAGAAACACGTTTAACAGAAACACGTTTATCAGAAACACGTTTACCAGAAACACGTTTATCAGAAACACGTTTAACAGAAACATGTTTATCAGAAACATGTTTCCTTGAAGCTTGTTTAGCACATTTACCAGAAACATGTTTCCTTGAAGCTTGTTTAGCACGTTTACCAGAAATACATTTACCAGAAAAACGTCAAGTGGTGGTAGCGCTCTCGTTTCTTTTAGGTAGTCCGTTTATTTGAGAAGAACGAGCCAACGCTGATGGAAAAGGTCCAGTCCTCTGAGCGTGAAGCCACTGCTCACATCCGGACTCATCGCAGTCGTCGGCTCTGAGCAGCAACACAACACGGACTGGGAAATCAAACCAAACATTTTCCCTGCTGCTTTCAGGTTTATGGAGAGGGAGTAGAGAAATGAGAAGGAGGAATAAAGATTCTCTTGTCCCACCGATGCAAATAAAAGCCAAATAGAATGTATTCTTTCATCAAAGCAATATGTAAATGACGGCACTCTCAGGATCGGGTTCCTCGAGGACTCGAGTAGCGCATCTCAGTCGCCGAGGGTTTCGCCGTTTTATTTCTTTCTTTGTTTCATCACTGTTCTGCTCGTAGAGGCCCAGCCGAGGCGAACGAAACAAACGCCCCTCAGTTCTGTCGTGAATTTTCTTTTTTAAAGGAAGCGGGTGAAGAAATTTATGCCTTTAATTAAGAGAAGTCGGCGGGCCTCGGAGGGATGTTACTGCATTCGAGTCACCCCGGGAGCCAGTTGTGTTTGTGTGTTTGTGCGCTGGTGTGTGTTCATTTGTGGTCCTGGGGGGAGGGGGGTGATGGGGGTGATGGGTGAGGGGGCGTTTTGGGAAGAAGGAAATGGCAGATAGAGAACGAGAAATGTTGTAAACTGCCTTGGAAACGTTGTTTCTCACGATTGGCGATTGCGATCGAGCAAAATAAAGTGAGAGCAAGAACCTGCAGACAGATAGAGAGAGAGATGGAGGAAATAGCAAGATGGAGATGAGTAAAGGGAATGAAAAGAAAAAAAAACGGGGATTGAAGACAGATGAAAATCCATCAAGATATTGGAGATATTATCCAAAATTAGAGTAATAATCTGCAATATTGACACATAAATAGTTACTAGTCTCGGGGCGATGGTTCAGCCAGATGACGTCTTTTTTGCTGCTCTAATGAGTTTCTCTTTAAAAAAAACTAAACCTGGCTCACGTCAATTTAAACAAAACGTAATATTTTTTTCAGTAGTTATGTTCGGGCAAAAAAAGTAGATTTATTTAAATATAAGTACTTTTTGTCAGTTTTTGTGTGTTACGGACATAAATAAAAACAAGTGAACGTTGCTTTGTGGTTTCAAAGGAAACTCGAACGGCGGCTTCCTGGGTGAAAGTCCTAGCAACAGGAGATGGTCCAGCAACGTAATTTCCATTATATCCAGACTCATGAGTCCATATAGCGACAAATACATCAACAATATATACAATACAATAGTAGGAGGCTAGAAGAGCTGTAAAACCAAAACAATGAACCTAAAGTTCCAGACGACTCAATGTAATTATTTTTGTCTGTTGAACAAAAAAATGTTCTCAAAGTAATTTGACATGTAGCTTTCTGAAAAAAGAAAAAAAAAAGATACATAAATTGTACCTGTTCCTACAACCTCGGGAAACACACGACTGAATAATCAACCTAAAAAGCCACTCTGTCCCAACTGCAACGATTTAAATGATTAAATAACTGCAGGAGAAACAAGCCTGAGCCTTTCATCATGGATGCTACACTGAGTGTTATCTGACATCAATGCACAGGACGAATGGCTCTCGTAGAGCAAGAAGAAGAGGAAAATATTAAAATGTAATATAAAGAAGGTCTGTTTGATCTGCAGCGGGAACACGAATACGCCATTTCATTATCTTTTATGTATATGTTCTTTATTAAGTTATTTAATCATGAATGTTTCATCTGCTGTTGGAACTTTGTTGCATCTTAAAATGCCAAAGAAATAGTGAAAGAGAGGAAGAAGAGGAAGAGGCCGTCATGAGCGTGAACTCTGTCAATTAGATTTATTTAGTTGTCTCCTATATTAGATGTATGTTTATTTTTACATGTGACATCTCAACCGCCGCGCTGCCTTTGTTCTTACAATGATGCATGCTGGGTAAAGAGAAGGTGGAGAGACATGGAGCGAGAGATGATGATCTCATCACGAGTGATCTCATCGGTGTAGATCCATGGAGACTGTGTGTGTGTGTGTGTGTGTGTGTGTGTGTGTGTGTGTGTGTGTGTGTGTGTGTGTGTGTGTGTGTGTGTGTGTGTGTGTGTGTGTGTGTGTGTGTGTGTGTGTGTGTGTGTGTGTGTGTGTGTGTGTGTGTGTGGACTGACTGGGTGACTCCTGTGGGGTTGGTGTTAAAGAAGGGGGGTTGCCCTCTCTCTTGTCTATCGCCCCCCCCCCCCCCCCACACACACACACACACACTGAGCTTTTGTGTTTGACTTTGATCCAGCGCTGTTGCCAACATCAAAAAGTCCTCTGTCACTGGAAGCAACGTGGCGTACTGTCAAAGAAAAAGTGTGTGTGTGTCTGTGTGTGTGTGTGTGTGTGTGTGTGTGTCTGTGTGTGTGTGTGTCGTACAGTAGCACTCGCAGCAGTAAAGGTGGGGGGTTGCTATGGTTATTTCAAGCTTCGGGAATTAATAATACGAACTTGGTGAGTGAAAGATTAGTGAGGAATGAAATTAAACCACGGAACCTTTTCCAAAAGACGTTGTTCGCTCTGAGGCAACGGAACAGAACAAGATACAGAAGGAGAGATTTGTAATTTTTGATTATTGATATTTTGGATGTGAAAGATCGTTTTGTTTTTTTAGACTGTCAACATCGGGGAAAGAGAGGAAGAGGAACGCACGGCTACACCTTTATGACAACTTCACCACGCCTCCACCTGTACTCCATCAGGTCTGCTGCTCCGCTGACATTGAGGGGCAACATCGCAGGGCAACATTACAGGGCAACATTGCAGGGCATAATTGCAGGGCAGCATTGTAACATTGCGGGGCAACATTTCAATATTTCAGGGCAACATTCAGGGCAACATTGCAGGGCAACATTGCAGGGCAGCATTGCAATATTGCAGGGCAACATTCAGGGCAACATTGCAGGGCAGCATTGCAATATTGCAGGGCAACATTGCAACATTCAGGGCAACATTGCAACATTCAGGGCAACATTGAGGGCAACATTCAGGGCAACATTGCAGGGCAACATTCAGGGCAACATTGCAACATTCAGGGCAACATTGAGGGCAACATTGCAGGGCAGCATTGTAACATTGCGGGGCAACATTGCAGGGCAACATTGCGGGGCAACGTTGCGATATTGCAGGGCAACATTCAGGGCAACATTCAGGGCAACATTGCGGGGCAACATTGCGGGGCAACATTGCGGGCCAACATCGCAACAGAGACGTCTGGTACGCTAGGCGCCATGGCGCTGTGGAGACTCCTCCCACTAATGACAAACGCCCCACAGCCACATGTTTTGGTTCAGGAGCTCCGGCATCTGTAGATATTTGGAGCCCAGGAGGAAATATGTGATGAGGTCATCGTCTGCAGACGAAGGAGACCAGAGCGGCCCAACATTAATCCCACATCGTGACACATCAGCTCACATTGATTTCTTCACGCCGTGACCCGGGGCCTTCCCTCATGAATCCGGACCGATTTATGTTCAAAGTTACTGTGAAGAATTTTGAATTGCGAATGAAACTGTTTTCAATTTTAATCCCGACGCTTCATGAGTAAAACAAGACCATCAACGACAAAGATCTTCTATTCGTGAACAGATGATCTTGATGCTTCTTCGGTGGAGTCTGTACCTCGGAAACACGACCGCTGTTATCCAAAACATCCGATAAGTAAAAATCAACACAAAAATAAAAGTTCCCCGAAGTAGCTTCAAGTTAGACTCTTTTTTTTCTCTCTTTCTTTTTACAAAAGGCATCACAGCGACCAGACCGCTGTACAAGTGGCTTACAGCAGACACGGCCGATTTAGCAACAACGGATTAGCGGATTAACAGCGTGCAGAACCCTCCAATATGGAGCTAAATTACTGGGCTGTTTTATCTGCTTCCAGAGGGTCGGGGTTGGCCGTTCCCTTTATATTGTCCACCCCCTGTGTCTCCAACCACTGTGTCATCGTAACAAATGAGTTAAGGTGTTTCATCGCCTCTTACATCAGGGCGATGAAAGAAAAACTGCGGCGAGACAGTAAATTCGTTTTTTAAGAGCAAACGATTTGATCGTTTTATTATCGTCCCGTAATTTTATGATGGAAATCTACGGCACCTGAGGGAGAGGTGTGTGTGTGTGTGTGTGTGTGTGTGTGTGTGTGTGTGTGTGTGTGTGTGTGTGTGTGTGTGTGTGTGTGTGTGTGTGTGTGTGTGTGTGTGTGTGTGTGTGTGTGTGTGTGTGTGTGTGTGTGTGTGTGTGTTCCAGTGCTGCTGGTGGCGAGGAGAGGGCTGGAGAGGCGATGTTTGGTGCAAGACGAGCCGCAGTTGCCGGATTTTATTGATTCTACACAACATAATGAGCTACGATGAAACTTAACGCAGCAACCGAGGAACCGAACTTCATAGAGGTTTCTGTTCCAGGCCATGAAACGATTATGATGTTATTGCTGTTACGAGATGTAATGTCACAATCTGTGCAGCAAAAACACCAGAAATACACAAAAACTATCTCTTTGCTGAGTTGTTTAGACGGCGGCTGCAAGTCTGTGTTTGTGAGCTGATTTCCACGTGACGAGAGATTCTTCTCTTGTTCTTTCCATCGACGCAGTGAAAAAATAAATTGGTATAATTCAAGTATATTTCTCTCAAAAATCCTTCTTTTTTTCGGCCATTTGTGTGAACGTTCCGTTTAAAGACGAATCAAATCAACGCTGGAGTCTTCAAATGTTAAAAAAGAAGAAGTGCCGTAGCCTCCAGCTTTCATTATCGCTCTGGGAAGAGGATCAATAGATATGATTAGAAGTGTGATTATCATTCAAACTAGTGGATCAAGGCTTCAAATTATGTCTTTTCAAAGAAACTCCCCCCCCCCCCCAAATCCTGCAAGAACACGACATGTCTGTCTGCCTGGACTCCATCAGTAATGTTCAAATCTCTACGCATACATCCCTGACCTTTGACCTCACATCGGATCGGGAAGAAAACTCCCAAGAAATAGAAGAAGAAAAAAGTGAAGAACCCTTCAGGAGAGCAACAGCGGAGGATCCCTCTCCAGGATGGACAGAACAATAGATGTCATGTGACCAGAAGGAATCATTATAGAGTTACAACACATTCAATGAGTACGACAGACTGGATGACCCTGCTGTCAAGTTGACGAGAAATATCTCCTTCGCTTCATCCCCAGCTTCTTCACTTCCACAGCCCCGTGTCACTGTCGCCGACAGATTACCTTTTAAAGTGTTTTGTTATTGACACCTTGTCAAGATGTTGTATTCTTTGTTTCCAGAGTAAAAGCAAATATTGAGCCGACGAGGAAGAAGGAAATCAACCAGCGAGTGAGTCAAGGCGGGTCAGGTTTGTTGTGTGGCGTCTCTCCATGAGGCATTCAAACCGCTTTTCAAAGCCATTTAGTCCGGAGGAAAACAAGAAACGAAGGACAAGGTTGAAGAACATATAAATAGGAGTCGGATCACACTATAGTGCAGTGTACGTCGACTCCAACGACTACAAGTGCTGTAAGTGTATCGTTGGAGGAATGAAGTGGAGTGGAGGAGGAAGATGAACGCCTCGAGGACGTGGACACAATGTTTTCTGG
Source organism: Pseudoliparis swirei (assembly GCF_029220125.1). Classification (NCBI taxonomy): domain Eukaryota; kingdom Metazoa; phylum Chordata; class Actinopteri; order Perciformes; family Liparidae; genus Pseudoliparis; species Pseudoliparis swirei. Next base: position 3,693,439 of record NC_079395.1, read on the forward strand.
TTGCCAGCAGTGGAAGATGTGGTTTTTTTCTTCAAATTTTACTTTAATACTTGATAGCCAATATCTCCGGACCAGAATCTAATCCCACATAAATATGTGAAATGTCCTCAGGAATGAAACGAGTACATTTGCATCATGCTTTACATGTGAATTTTTTGTTCGGTTAATGCATTTTATGTATTATTCAGGCAGTGGTAGGTGGTGGCAGATGTACGAGAGGAAAAGGAGGTCATCGGTGGTCTAGCGGTGCATCATGGGACGTGTACACAAATCTAATATTATTAACTTGTGACTGCAGAGACAGAATGCGGACTGTTCCTCCCGGTGTGCAACCTCGTGTCACTCTTCATCCCAACACTTGTCTCTTCACACCCACATGGCCTCGGGCTGGAGACTTCAGTCTGAGCAGACACAGCCGTGTGTGTGTGTGTATGATTAGAATAGTAAATGAGGTCAATACACACCTGACCTCTCTACAGCTGAGCCTTGTACACTCTCACGGCTCCCTGTGCTGTTATATAATGCAAAATGACTGACTGCAGTTATTACACCACTCTTCTCCCCCGGCTTGATGCATATATTTCCCCCTTGATGTATGTTGGTGACCAGGCGGTCATCAGGAACAAGGTAATGCACAGCGAAATATTAAAGTACATAAACTATATCCACGAGAAGACAAACTCCCAGCACAGAATATGCATTGAATAGGTTTAGAGTGCGGACATGTGACAAGTGGACAAGATATAAATCTGTTTAACCGCTGAAATAATAGTTTTGGCATTTTATTTTACTTTGGTTTCGTCTTTTTGGCTTTAATTTAAATCAGTAATAAAAAATGTAACTTAGCAAAAAATAAGTACCGAGATCTGGGAACATGATCGTGAGCAGTCCGACTCTCAGATTTTAACGAACACACCACAACAGTTCATCCAGATGGATGGATGGAGGTTTACAGTATACAAGAGCATCATTTTACTGTCTGGCCAGTTATAGCAGGAAGTCGGAGATGGAGATTTGAAGAAATATGTGACTGCTTGCCCTCCAGCATCCCCTACTTTATGGTCTGTTTGACTCTAAATGGACCATAATTCACTAAATGAACATCCTGATTTCAATTCAATTTCAATTCAGTTTATTTGTATACCCTATTCTCACAAATTACAACGTTGCCTCAGAGTGCTTTACAATCTGTACATATAGACATCCCTGTCCCAAAACCTCACATCGGATCAGGAAAAACTCCCAAACAACCCTTCAGGGGGAAAAAGGGAAGAAACCTTCAGGAGAGCAACAGAGGAGGAACCCTCTCCAGGATGGACAGGTGTAATAGATGTAATGTGACCAGAAGGACAGATTAGAGTTAAAACACATTCAATGAGTATGACAGAGTGTATGAATAGTTGGTAGTAGGCATATTCCACGATCCAGACCTCCATGATCCAAATGTATTGTACTGATGTATAGAAGAAGACTTGAAACTAGAGATTGACATAAACTCATGTTTACAATGTTTTACTGAGGGAATGAATCAAGAGAGAAGGAGAGTCATTTACTCATAGACTTCTATACAATCAAACGTATTTTTGCAGCCAGAGTCGCCCCCTGCTGGTCAGTGGAGAGAATGCAGGTTTCTAAGACACTTTTCATTAATGCCCTTGTGAGGTATGGTCCTCCTCCTGTCTTCAGTTTGGTTTTGGATTCCAACTGATTGTAATCTCTTAAAAGTCGGGCAATAATTCCTAACTCGTGGTCGTTAGTCTCCGGATACCAGTCAGGTAGCAGTTTAAGTCCATGTCCATCCAAAACGTCATCGCCTCGTCTTTCGTGGTTCTAAACATTTGTGCGAAATTGCGATAATTTGCACATGAATCAAAAGAGTTGTGAACGGTTCACTGTGACTTTGACCGTTGACCACAAAACTCAAATCAGTTCCTCCAGGAGTCCGAGTTGACCATTTGGACCAGATTTAATGGAATTCCCTCAAAGGCATTCCTGAGATATGGAGCTTATGAGAACGAGACAGATGTGAGGGTTGACGGAGATTCTTGACCTCCCAAATCTAATCAGGTCGTCCTCCAGTCCAAGTTTACGTCGGTCCCAAATTGGATGAAATTCCCTCCGAGGCGTCCCTGAGATATCGCGTTTACGAGAATTTGACGAACAGACGAAAACTAAAGGTCTTATATCGTGGCACGCTCAGCAAGCAGTCATAGTTTCTAATAAAGTACGCTGCCTTTCAATTTTAGTTAACTCTGAGTTTTTATTTGAATTATATTGTCTTTGTTCCAAGTGAGAAGAGGAACTCTAAAGCCAAGAGCTGTAGATTTGATGAGAGGCCTTAAAGATACTGCGGTAAAATTCAGCGTAAAGCTACGATCAAAAGTGATGGTTCAAACTTATTTTTTACTTTCCACCTATAAAGGAACTTAAAAACCCTCCGAAAATATGATTACACCCCCCTAACAGCATTCACATCTGCTGTAAGCGATGTGCTGCCCCGTCTCTCGGCGTCATCCCGCATAATGTCGTTCATTTGTGTTTATTGTTGGCAGCTGGTGACCGAATTTTAAACCGGACAAAAGCTCTCTAAAGAGGTGGTTTCCTCCATTGTTTTTGCATCAACCAAAAGCCACGTTCATGTCGGCCTGAAAAGAATCTCAAAGAAAAAATTCAAATGTGTAAAGAAAGCGTAATTTGAAGTGTTTGTGGAGGGTGTGGGTGAGTGTGTGTGTGTGTGTGTGTGTGTGTGTGTGTGTGTGTGTGTGTGTGTGGACTTCAAGGCGCTCTTGGCTTCCCCATCCACTCCCGTTGGCAGCTCACGGACTGGAGTAATTGGGACGTGGATAAGACGGTGATCAAACGAACCCTTCGCACCTCCATCGCACTCAATGAAAGCTCAACAAGCAAACAGAACTGCCTGGCGCTTTGTAGTCGCCTGCAAGAGTATATGTGTGAATGTGTGTGTCTGCGTCGATGTGTTATTCTTGAGTGTGTGTGTGTGTGTGTGTGGATGTGCATATCTGCCGTGTTTGTAAATGTTATTTTTAAGGCAATTATTTCTGTTTTTTGGGCCGCGTCAGTCAATCCGGCGTCATCCGCTCTGACACCCCGAGGATTAAGATACGTCGACTAATGGCACAGATACGACGAGTCAACACCGGGACACGTTTTTTGATTTCTCACTCTGTGTATGTGCGTTAGCTCAAGTTTCTTTTCTTTTTTTTTGTGCCTCTGCGTTTATAGAATTCAATTATCAACAAAAATTACACGGAAAAAAACAAAATTCACAATGTGTGGATTTCACGGAAAAATAATTGCGTGCGTCTCTCGGGAGTTTAGACAAAGAACAGATTCCTCGGCGTCGTTCTGCCGCCTGGAAAGAGATCGCAACTCGATGTCGGAGATGGGGCTCGCAAATGTTGTTGACAGTGGATTACCCAAGCCTCAGTGGGAGCCTGTCATGTAATCATTGTTTCACTACATTCAAGACCTTTGTCTGGATTATTACGTTGCCTGCAAGAGTCGAAATATGAGCCACTTACACTTTAACAACCGTTGCAACAGGTTTTTATTTTTAAAGATGGTTTTAAGCCCATTGAGAAGTTTTCTGGATCAAATGAGTTGAAATAAAAGAGGTTGTTCCTAAATGACGACGGCCATGTTCCACCCAACTCTACTGACCTTCACGGCTCCTTTTGGCTCATTGTCTTGGTTTTACAGAAGCTTTTTCTAGAAAAGAAAGTTGAGTATGCTACTAGCTTAGCACCAAACAGCCGACACAGATAGCATAGGCTAGCTACTATTGTGAAGCTAGAGAGAAATGTACTTTTCTCAGGGTTTGTTGGAGATCATGCCATGTCTAAACTAACTTAAAGCTCCCACAAGGAACTTTAATTCTGTTTTGACTTTGGCGGTCCCTGTGGACAAAAGCGGTCGTGTTTTTTTCGAAGCACCAGACTTTCCTTTAGAAAACCTCTCATTGTACTTCAGCAGGGCTCTGAGGGTCCTGGTTCTGGTTCAGGAGGAGGGGGGGGGGGGGCTGACTGGTTGCTCCGAGTGGAGGCCTCACTGGCATCTGGGCTAAAGGAGTGTGGTGGAGCCGCATGCAATAAATAGTTTTGCTTGATTTCGTAATCAACCCTGATGACGAGCATTAAGCATACTGTATTGTATATGAAAAGGTCCTTGCTTATGTCATATCGAGGCCTCAGCTTTCATCACCAGTTTAAAGTTCCTTTGAGTGACTTAAAGTATATAAATGAACCAGATGAGATGTTTCGCGTTCACTATTTCTTAAAAATCGCGTTAGAACCTTGATGCTAAGCGTTGTCAGACAATCAGCGACCGGGTGCCCTCAAGTTTGACTCCAATTAAGATTTGACAAGCAGCGAATATATAAAAAAAACACCACTTCACAAACGTAAAGAGGACCAGAGCGGAGGCGGATTTGTCTCTTTGTCGGGTTTCGTTTTCGCGTCTTGACTCGTGTGACCCCGCCTCTCTCTCGACGGCGGCGCCGCCGCGGAGGGACTTGAAAGGCGGGCGACAACCGGCGCGACGTCGCAGATGTCACACTCTCCGTGTTTGTTTTTTCTCGACGTATTAATTTGTGGGTTTGACTCTGCATGCCTGATCTCACACTTCGTGTCACGGCACACACACACACACACACACACACACAGTTCGGGCCATCTGTTCCCCGTCTCGCTCACAGTGTCGACATGTGTTCAAGTGTCACAAACTGTCACTCCTGCAGTCACTATGTCTCCCAACTCCCAACTCTCCAGCCGGTGGAGGAAGGTATACACGGCAATAATTGGACAAGTTCAAAAACAATCTTTTTAAGTGTGACACCTGGCTCACTTATTTGTTTTCTTAAAATATAGATACTCTATTTTTAGAATGTAAGCAGTACATCACCATCATTTGTTGTAATGTCGTCAACAGATATTCTGGTTTTTACGGTTTTATAATTCGGCCATGAATCAACGGAGACGCCTATTTTTTTTTCTTTACAACGAAGACTACATTTCCCACGAGGTTCAATCACTCGTGAACCGTAAGAGCGCCGTGCAGAATGAACCAGTGGGTGGCGCACACGCTCACGTGCACCAATAAAAGCCCCATTTAGTTTTATTGTGAAATTGTAACTTTTTTGTAAATTTGACAAAGAATTTACAACAAATTAACAAAAATATTAACAAAAAAATTAAAAAAATACTGCGAGTCTCCAGTTGGGTTTAACCAACGATAACAAGTGTGCATAACGGCGATGCTTTGTGGGAGCCCAACGGTCGTCAGGCCTTGGAGCGGATGTAGCGCCCCCACCAGGACAGATGGAAAAAGTACATTTCAATGTATTTATTACGATTTTCATGCGTATCGAGCCAGTTCCACATCTCTGCTAGTCGCTATCCTTGGCGTCCTGAAACTACCGGGTGTCGGGGTTGTTGGGAGAAACTGGGCGGACCACGAAAAAACCACCACCGTGGTCCTTTTTAAAAGAAAAAGTTTGGCTTGGTGAATTGAGCTATTCATACACTCAGTCATATTCATTGAATGTATTTTAACTCTAAATCTGTCCTTCTGTACACATTACATCTATTGCACCTGTCCATCCTGGAGAGGGATCCTCCTCTGTTCTCTCTTGAAGGTTTCTTCCCTTTTTTTCCCCCTGAAGGGTTATTTGGGAGTTTTTCCTGGTCCGATGTGAGGTTTTGGGGCAGGGATGTCTATGTGTACAGATTGTAAAGCACTCCGAGACAAATTTGTGAAATTGGGCTATACAAATAAACTGAATTGAATTGAATTGAACATTGCGGACGCCGTCTCTCTCCGTTTTGACGCCACGGGAGGAAGTAAAGGTGGATGAAAGTGTTTCTGTGTGAAGGTGTTTCCCCGAAGCGGGAATCACGCCCCCGGGCTGCTCGTTCCCAACGATCTAAAACGAGTCTCACTTCACTCGACACTAAACGATCCTGTTAAATTAAACACGCCCGGCACTTTTTTAATCCCTTTTCTTTTTCTCTCTCTCTTTATTATTGAGCGCATGATATTATTTAATGGATCCAATTACTTGCATCCCATGGATATTGAAATTGTGAGTTTAATTGGTGCTTTTGTGGGAGTCGGACTTGGTGATTCAGATCGAGACGGACGGATGGAGTGAGTGAGGGGAAGGAAAGAGACAGAAGGATTTGTGAAGTGAGAGGAAAGAAAGCTGGAAGCCAGCAGGATGAGCAGACAGAGTTCCCCCTTTAAACAGCACCACTTCCTGATGAGACATTATCCACTTCCTGGTGAGACATTATCCACTTCCTGATGACACATACATCCACTTCCTGATGAGACATTATCCACTTCCTGGTGAGACATTCATCCACTTCCTGATGAGGCATGCATCCACTTCCTGATGAGACATTCATCCACTTCCTGATGAGACATTTTTCCACTCACTGATGACACATTCATTCACTCCCTGATGACACATTCATTCACTTCCTGATGACACATTCATCCACCTCCTGATGATGCATTCATCCACTTCCTGATGAGGCATTCGTCTACTTCCTGATGAGATATTCGATTTAGGCTAAAAACAAATAAATCAAACAAACCTTGTCGGATGCTCTCAACCCTTTAACTACGCCGCTCGGTTACAGATGTTCGGTCATTAACTATAGAGGATTACATTTTGGGTCCAGATGTTCTGCAGCACTCCTCCAGCTGGTAGATGTCGGCATTGGAGGAGTCCCCCCCCCCTCTTCCTCCTCCCCCGCCCCCACCAACAGGCAACCTGGCAACCTAAAAGTTGTCCCGATTATTGCTTATATGTTATGCATAAGGCAACGCTACAGGATTTAACGACCTCTAACGACCTTTAACGAGGACATTAGTAACCATCTATAAACCTACGGGTGCCTTATTAGGGGCTCGGCACCAAATCCTGCTCTATTGTGCCATGTTCAAGAAAGGCCTGATGCATGTGAAATGCATGAAGGAAGTGTGTGTGTGTGTGTGTGTGTGTGTGTGTGTGTGTGTGTGTGTGTGTGTGTGTGTGTGTGTGTGTGTGTGTGTGTGTGTGTGTGTGTGTGTGTGTGTGTGTGTGTGTGTGTGGGCACTGCCTCCTGGGAGTTTCCCTCCCCACTCAACAGTAATGAGCTGTGCAGGCAACATTTTGCTTATAGGCCCATAAACAACGTACTTATTAAGATGGAGGTCGCCGCGGGCAACGCAGGCTAATTCGGAAACATATGGGTGGAGTGAGTGCTTTCGGAGGAGCGCGTGTGTGTGGGAGGGGGGGGGGGGTTTAAGTCAATCAGAGGGAGCAGGATGATGGACAGAAAAAAGCCGGAGAGGATTTGCGCCCATATTCGGTGTGAGCACTGAGTAAAGAGAGACAGATACTGAAAAAGGGGGATGTGAGAGGGAGGGTGGGGGGGGGGGGACAGGAAGTGCAGAGTGAATGAGTAGAGACACGGAAAGGAAGGAAGGGGATCAACATAGGGGGAAGGTTAGAGACGGGACACACGGGAGGACGGCGAGGACGAGACGGAAGAAAGGAAGCATCGAGACAGAAACGGAGGGAGAGAATAAAAGACGGAGGGAGAGAATAAAATAGAGAGGGGGAGTGAGTCAGACGGAGAGAGAAGGAAAGACTGAGTCACATGGAGTCATAAAGAAAAAAGACGTGAGGCATATGGAGAAGGACAGAGAGAGAAGAGTAACAAGGACGGAGGAGGAGAGAACAAACCGAGAAGAGACGGAGACGCCGTAATAGTGAGAGTGGAAATGAAAGTGTGGGGGGGGTGGGGGGGGTTGACTGTGAGCATTTTTTATTTTATAAAAGGAAGGGAAGAAAGAAAGAGAAACCAGACGAATGACAGAATGAGCATGATTGAGTGACCAAAGGGGAAGAGGGTTTAAAGAGGAAGACGAGGAGGAAGAGGAAGACGATCCGAAGGGGGGGGGGTAACTCTAAATGCATTTTAAACAGTTTGTATTATGAACTTCGGCCCGCGGGCACTTATTCACATATTTTATTTGACTGCTTATTGCATGGACTTTTTGTAAAAAAAAATTGCATTTTGAGAGAGAGAGAGAGAGAGAGAGGACATGGGCAATATATCTCGGGACAACGAGTGAGAGGGTCGTAGACGGACACGATGACAACGAAAGAAAGACGAGACGCAGACGAGGTGAAATGGAAGGAGAGTCAAAAAGAGGAAGAGGGAGCGGAATAACGATGAGAGAAACACCTCAATGAAGGGGGGAGCGTCTTTAATAAATAATAACACTGAGATCAAAGCCGGCACAAATGGACATGTATGTAAAAAATAAAAAAAAGTGTGTGTGAGAGAGAAAGAAGGAGAAGAAGGAGAAGAAGAGGAGTGGAAAAAAGAAGAAGAAGAGGGAAGAAGAAGAGGGGGAGAGAAGAAGAAGAAGAGGAGGAGGAGAGTGGAACGAAGAAGAAGAAGAAGAAGACGTCTTTAACCCGGTTGTGTGCTTGTCTTCTCCAAAATATGAAAATAAACTCCAAATGCACTCTTTCTTGTCTTCCAACCAACCCACACACACACACACTGACGCGTCGGCCACGTGTGTGTGTGTGAGTGTGTGTGTGTGTGTGTGTACTTGTGCAAACAATTGCGGCCGGCCAAAGTCAAACAGAAGTCGATATGCAAATATGTGCAGGCATGCAAACGATGAAGCAGTCACCCGTGCACACACACACACACACACGCACAACAATGCACAGCCATCTACAGAGTGTGTAGTCACAGACGCGTTGACTCAATGACGAGCACATGCACATGCTGCCCCTCTCTCTCTCTCTCTCTCCGACACCTTCACATGTGTGCAAGTTGCCGAGCTTGTTTCCATGGGAACCAGGGGGGGGGGGGGGGGGCGAGGTGTTTCATGATGGCGTTCACCTGTACCTGCGGATACACACACCGCGACCTCTTCACACGAGGAGTGTGAGCCGCTTCTCGAGGTTCCTTGTTGTTGTTGTTGTTGTTTACTTATTGATAGTGCATTTATTTTTCCCTTTTGTTTATTTGAGTGCACTTTAATCAACACATTTCTGTCAACATAAGATTATATTTACTATGTGTTTAAGAATATCCATTTACTGTTTGGTTATTTGTTTTTATTTTGACATTTGTATTTAGTTTTATTGTAAAGTAATATTAATTATTCATTGCTTATTTAGGTTATATTTGATATATTAGAAGAGTTTTTTCTCATGATATTCTTAGTTTGGTTTTATTCATTGTGATTGTTGTTTAAATATATTTGTTTTTTGATTGGCTCACTGATTGGGTAACACTGGGCACCTGTGGTTATGTGGAGGTGTGGGGAGGCTCAGGACCAGCATGCACTGGGGTGGTTTTTTACCAGCACACGGGAGGCAGTGTCAGCATTTTGTTTATTTAGTAATTAAATTATAAGAATAATGGAATACGGAAATGGACATTACTTTATTGCTGCGTTAACTCCAACGGAGTTATAGTTTGATTTGATGGACAAATGGCCACTGGTGTTGTCTTTGTTCTGTTTTTGAACCTCTCTTGTTGCCGTAGTCTTGCACGTGTCCCCGCGGTGGGACTAGTAAAGACTTAACTCATCTATAATCTTTACTCTCACTGTCGTCGTCACACGGCAGCAAAAGGGAAAGTAAAAAAGCAACAAAAAGAAAAGCGAAACGTTTAATTTCTCTGTGGGGTTTATTCCATAATGTCGTGAGACAATAACTTTTAGTGCGGCGCGTTTAGCGTCCACAGCTCTCTCCCTCGATGCTGGAACAATTTCCAATTTTTATATTTTATGTCCCCATTGATCACTTAGACACTCACAAATTAAACATGGAAACAATAACAAAGCTTAGACCCTTCACATAAGTTGTGCAGAATCTAATATATGTATATATATATATATTTATATATATATATATAATATATATATTTATATATTTAAATGAATATATATGAATTAATATATATTAATAGCTTAGACCCTTCATATAAGTTGTGCAGAATCTAATATATGTATATATATATATTTATATTAATATATATATATTAATATATGTATTTATATTAAGATATATATAATATATATATATTTAAATGAATATATGAATTAATATATATTAATATATATAAATGAATATATATATTTATATATATTAATATATATATATACTGTATATAAATGTATATATACATATATATAAATGTATATATATATAAATTAATATATATATATTTATATTATATTATGCACACTTTATGTGAAGGGTAAATATATATATATATATATATATATATATAAATATGTATTCATATATATATGTGCACTTCTCACATACTTAATTCCAGATAAAATAGATTCTTGAAATGGACAGTGTGGGTTTCAGCTCTGCAGGACGGTGCTCAGTGAAGCCTGGAAACCTCTTCAGCCTCTTATTTTTCCCTCTTTCCATTTCTCACTTTCCTTCCTTTTTTTCCAGGTGAGTGATCGTCGAGGGGGGAGGGGGGCGGGGGGGAGATAAGCCTGTCACCCGTCCCCCACTGAAGCATCTCAAACAGCGGCGCGACTGGCCAACAGCGATAGCCGGGGCCAACATCTACATGAGACGGGTGGGGAAGGGGTGGAGGGATGGAGGGGGGGGGGGGGAGGGGATGGAGACGAATTAAAAAAAAGAAAAACCTGGCGTACCTTCACAGGAGGCACTCGGCAGACCCATCGGTGTCAGGGAGCGAGTAATTGTTTCGCCTCTCAAACGAGATTCACTTTAGTCGTCGTCGCCGAGAAGGAGAGGAGACGGATGATTGATGTCGACGCAGCGCCGAGCGGCGGGGAACGCTCAGCGAGAGCTTTTCCACCGCGGAACGGAGGCTGAATCTTCAATATCGTTAACCGCCATTTGTACTCGCTTTGTCACACACACACACACACACACACACAGTTCACTTCCTGTATCTCATCGCCAGACACGCGGCGTCAAAGTGACGAGGAAGTTCGGACGCTTCTTGAATTTTGTATTCACGGGAATTTTTTGTTCCTTGTTTTATGATTTGATTTCGTCATTAAAGACGTGAAGACTCATTTTGGGGTTTACAGAATTTAATTTACAACACTTGATTTTACTTACTTTTTTGGTGGATAGGAATCTGAAAGGAAGTTAAAAGGACGGAATTGTTAATATTTTACTTGTTTGGTTGGGGAAGCGTTTGGTTCGTCTTCACTTCCCAAATATTTTCTCACTCTCCCGCAAAAAATTCTTCACAATCTGAAGATGTCCTCACACAGAAGATGTCCTCGGTTCTCATGAACATCTCTTACTTTACAAAGTTGTCCTTCTTATTTCTTAACCCCCCCCCCCCCCCCCAAAAGTCCTCACTTTCCCTTTCCAGGTGTAACGGTCAAAAGGCTCCCCATTAACAATAAAAGGCACAACACATGCACACATACATGCCCCCCCCCCCTTCCTCTGCTTTCATTGTACTCGTCAAACTCCCCCCCCCCACACACACACACACACACAGATAAGTCCCGACACACACCCCCACACGCTGCCGTCGGGGCTAGTAAACGTCCTCCGGGTTAACCGCCCGTTAGATATCCGTCATGTGTTTGGTGACCCCGACGTTTATACGAATGGAGGCCAACGGCCCACCAGAGGCTCGTGGGGGAGCAGGTGGCAGCCGGGCGCCGGCTCTCCCAGCATGCAACGGGGGGCTTGTTCACAGAGAGACCTCCAAAGGACACACACCTGAACTCTGGAAGAGAAGGAAGTGTTTTTCAGAGCTTTAAACCATCTGGGTTTTTTTTTTTTCCTGACTTAAACTTGCAGTTTTTCTCATATTACCAACACAGCTGGTTCACTATCCTCTCTGAGTGGACCACTTTGTCTGGCAACCACTCGTCATTTCACCATCACCTTGTTCAGCAGAGTATGAAAAGGGAAATTCTTCTGCCTTGTTATTTAAAAGGCGCTGTGTGTGTGTGTGTGTGTGTGTGTGTGTGTGTGTGTGTGTGTGTGTGTGTGTGTGTGTGTGTGTGTGTGTGTGTGTGTGTGTGTGTGTGTGTGTGTGTGTGTGTCTGACTCATAGTCAGAAAATGGACTCCTTTGCAGCAATTTTCATCGCAGTGGACGAGCTTTGCTCCACCTCGCCGCCCTAAACATATTCTCTAGCCGCGATGCCGACGGTCGTCCGGTCGTCGGTGAACGAGTCGCCGTGTGTTTTAGGAGTCGACCTCCCGGGGACCCCTCGGCAGCCGAAGGGACACATCTGTCCTCCAGGGGGGTGGGGACCCAAGTCGGAGCAAAAAAAAGAGCTTTTTAATGAGCGTCTCAGAGGCGTGTCCGCTGGTTATAAAGGGCCATTAGAGGGCGATTAGCGCCACCTCCTGGCAACAAGAGGAAACAGTATCGAGAGAGCCGGCTTACGATGGTTTGTTAGTTACAATTAAATTAACTTTAAATAAGAATATGAAGGCCATGGGTGGGGTGGGTCTGTGTGTGTTTCATTATTCATTATTATAATTTGTTATTTTGTTTTGCCTTTATTATTTTTAGTTATTTATTACCTTCGCATTGAAAATGCGGAAGGTTATGTTTTGATCGCCGTGTATTTATTTATTTATTTATTTATTTGTTTGTATGCGTGTTATTCGCATAAGTAAAAAAGTATTAAACCGAATCGCATGAAATTTGGTGGGATGATTGGATATTATCTGGGGACCATTTGATTAGATTTTGGGATCGATCGGGTCAAAGGTCAAGGTCATGAAAAGGTCAACATCTTCTTGAATCGCATGACATTTTATGGGATGATTGGTTATTACCCGGGGACCATTTGATTAGATTTTGGGATTGATCGGGTCAAAGGTCATGGTCATGAAAAGGTCAACATCTTCTTTTTACCATAGCGCGGCCAATTTGTATCCAATTGGCATGCAACTAATGCCAACATGATCATAATTCAATGCCCAATCTTGTGATATGCGAAGGTTCTAGTTTTCTCTGTTTTCCTCTTTTACAATTGCAATCTGATTGAAAAATACACACAAACAATTAAAATACTTGTTATTTGATCCCTGTATACCATATTGTGCATTATCAATAAATATATATATATATAAACATATATATACACATATATATATAAATATATATATACAGGACTGTCTCAGAAAATTAGAATATTGTGATAAAGTTCTTTATTTTCTGTAATGCAATTAAAAAAACAAAAATGTCATGCATTCTGGATTCATTACAAATCAACTGAAATATTGCAAGCCTTTTATTCTTTTAATATTGCTGATTATGGCTTACAGCTTAAGAAAACTCTAAAATCCTATCTCATAAAATTTTAATATTTCCTCAGACCAAGTAAAAAAAAAGATTTATAACAGCTGAGTGTTTGTCAAGGCTCAGGAAACCCTTGCAGGTGTTTCGAGTTAATTAGACAATTCAAGTGATTTGTTTAATACCCTACTAGTATACTTTTTCATGATATTCTAATATTTAGAGATAGGATATTTGAGTTTTCTTAAGCTGTAAACCATAATCAGCAATAAATCAGAATAAAGGGCTTGCAATATTTCAGTTGATTTGTAATGAATCCAGAATGCATGACATTTTTGTTTTTTTAATTGCATTGCAGAAAATAAAGAACTTCATCACAATATTCTAATTTTCTGAGACAGTCCTGTATATATATACCGATACCACCTTGGCACCGATGTGAGCTCATGATGTAACGACCCTTCCCTCTTTTATGTTTTCGCTGTGGTTGCTCGGTGTACCTTCGTGGTTAAGTTAAAGGGTACCTGTTGAGATCGCGAATATGTAGCCAGATCAAAAGATAATGTGTTTCTAAAGGTTATTCATGCACTGACGGTCCAGTATTCAATAACAATACGTAGTTTAGGCTGTTCAAAGTCCTCAACTCCGACATGCGACATTGCACTGGTGCTTGAATATGGCGCCGGTGGTGTGACGTCACATCGTTGAGAGATCGACAGCCAGCCACAGCGGATGTGTTCAGAAACCAATGTAAACAACGTCGAGCGCTCGCAAACAAATGCTGAGAACTTGATAATAATATAGAAAACGGGCGAAATATGGACGATGAAAGATTGTCTGATTCAGCAACTGGATACTTGTTTGAACCTTTAAAAGCAGACTATCCCCATTTAGTGAATTGTGACAGCGATAGCGATGATTCTGATGAAGTTGATGCCGAAGGACCGCCGGTCCAGATGCTTCACCGTGCGGACCGTGCACGCAAGTCGGCGGACGTTTGGTGCAGTTGTGGGAAATGTGTGCCACAAAAAACAGACATAGAGTGCATTTGTTGTAAAGAGCACGAACTTATGTCCGATGATATAGTGTCATTAGACCTCATCTGCTTCACACAAAAGAGTGAGCTTGATAGCTACATCGCGCATAAGCCAGCGCTGGAGATGTCTTTCATTGATGCAATGATCGGCCGACATGTTCGGGGGCCTGCACCCGAGGGAGAACTGTCAAATCGGTAAGTTTGCCAGTTGTTTCATGTAGGCTAATTTGCGATCACCAGAGTTGGTGTGATTATTACTAATATTCTGAATATATGGATCGAAGTGATCTTCACATACCACGGAGTTTCTGCTGAATGTAAATGTTTTTAAAGTATGCCCGGTTCCTAAATTGTGCAGCCACTTCTTCGCGAGCACCTTCTTTTCCTCTGTACTAGGTTTGGGCACGCAAAAGAACTTTTTAGTCTTGTGAGTCCGTTTATTATTTAGACAACCGAACGCCTTGCACTGCGCCATCTTGGCGTGAACTCCAGACGTGAACTGGTTTGAGGCCACCGATCTATCCCAAGAAGCAACGCGTGTAGAAGTGGCTCCGGATTGGCTGAATTCCTTTCAACGACTCTACGTCATAGTGACCTTTGACATGAGTAAATAACTGGCAAGATGTCTGCGCCCTGAAGCGTTCACGGACTCGGAATGTTGACAAAGAAATGTAAAGCCTCGGGCTATGCGTGACTTGTTGACAATAGCAGCGGGGGAAATATGATTTATTTGATGCGCCGAATGGATGTAGCACGTTGTTGTTTTGGGCTACAGGTACTTTAAGGGAGCTAAAAATAAATAAAAAATGTGGTGGTTGTGTCGCTATCAAAAGGGAGCGGAGTTTTTTTATTTTTGTATTATACAAGTGTATTCACATTAAACGTCCAAATTGCCCTACAATTTTACACTTGCACGTCCTTTTGGTCCCTTGTGATACACCCACCGAGTGTAAAGTAGAACGAATGGATGTGCGAGTGACACACACACACACACACACACACAGATTGCTTCCCTTACAGTCGGATGATGTTATGCAGATGTGACGCCGTGCGGGCGATAAATCCCCGTCCACTCGGTAACCTGTGTGTTACCTGTTGACTGAACCAGGCTAACGGATGATCTCTGAGTTGATCGGCAATGAGAGCAACAACAACCCATGACCCCCTCACACACCCACTCACACACGCACACGCACACACACACACAAATGCAAATGAAGCCGCTGTGTGTGTGTTTTTGCTCTTCGACCCTCTCGCCACTCGCTTTTCACGGCCCCATTGGGGAAAACCCATAATGGGGGTTTACATCATCCCCCCCCCCTCCCCTCCTCCTCAGTACGCCCACCAACACCTGCACCCCCCCACTCTAACTTCACGTGTTTGTATTGTAACAGCTCCCCCGGGCGCCACTCCATCACTCCACGCTTCCTCTGACACATTTTCTGATCACTTCTTCTGCAATAAAAAAAAATGGCCACAAGGGAGAGAGATGGAGGAAGTCTTCCCGCGTACACCGGTGTGCTATTTCATAATTATTTGGTTTCAAAGGTTTTGGGTATAAGTGCCGGGCGTTTGTCGAGAGGTTGATGGGAGGGTGTAAAAAAAAAAACTCCCTCTGAGGTTCATTTAGAGACGCCACCAGACCGAACGTGGAGGACTGGAGCGCCGTCGAGTACAGAGCAAATCTGGGAGGAAGGTGTGTGTGTGTGTGTGGTTGAGGAAAACTGTGTGTTTTGACTTTCTTTATGTATTTTCTTGGGGTGAAACACCTGCACCAGACTGTTTGGTGTTCCCAAAGAGGTGCACAGTGGCAGCATCGTTGCTTATGGCAGATAACGACGCGGGATTATACCGCCGTGTGAAGTCTTGGCACCCGGCCTTATTAAATATGCATGAATGTTTGAAATGAATTTTTGGAAAGGATCCACCCCCCTACCGCCCCCCCCCCCCCTCCGCCCCTCTCTTCATTGTCAAACTACATAATCATATTCCTGTCTATTAAAAATTCGGATGAATAATTTAAAAGTGTGACAGCAGCCGTGGCTCTGAGAGAGAAGCTTTCTGTTCAGCAGCTGGCAGACAAGGTGGCGTTTGATGAGCGGCGCATGCTAAATTTACATTGTTGTGGTGGGGAGATGATAAAAAAATAAAAATAAACAATCCCCCCCCCCCTCAAAAATGTTCACCCCTGTGAAATTCGACGCCAGCGACTTCAAAAAGCGCGACACGGAAAACACGTCGGCACGTATGAAATATTCAGCAAGGTTACACGCGAGCGAGGCGGCAGCAGGTGGGGAACAAACACCTGTCAATCGGCGCGGTCGTTTCATCCGGGTTTAATTCGAGTCGACGACTTCATCGTTCGACAAACGACGCTCGGAGAGTTGCGCAACACACCGACAACAAACGGGGAAAACAGTTCGCGGGTTCAAAACCGAGCTAACGTCGCTTTGTAGTCTCCGCGGGAAATTGAAAGCGTCCTCGACGTTTTTTTTCCTGCTGGGAAAAACTTTATATTTACATAAAAAAGAGATTAAAAAAAAAAAGAATATGAATGTAAACGTGAAAAAATGTGACGCGAGCGTTGAGCCCGAATGTAAAGGGAAACTGAAATTATATATAATAGATATGTCTCGGTGAGTCTATTCCTTCTTTTCAAAAGTGACATCATTCCAGTCCCAAAGGTGTCTCACGTGACTCTATGTTCACCCTACAAGTCATGCAGGTGGAGGAGGGTCAACCAGAGGGACATTTAAAGGGACAGTACACCCCAAAATCAAGATGTTTTCAGGACGTCGGCCATCTCTGTCGGCTTGTGGCGCTCCTAAAAACATACGTGTATATGAAAAAACATACGCGCATACGAAACTCAACAGTGACGTGTCTGTACAAAAATGAATGAACCGGGGACTGAAGATGAGATTCGACTTTCACCCAGGAGACCGCCGTTGCCCGACTGAAAGCCCCCGTTGGCATGTTGTCCCGTGAGTCGCTCGTCACGTCTAGTTTATGTCGACCTGCACGTTCTTTTCCTCGACCTAACGGAGTGGTTCTGTTGCCTGGTCCTGTGAAGACGGAGGAGGAGGTGTCGCCCCCTGCTGGTCGGTAGAGAGAATGCATGTTTTAAGACAGAACCGGAGGCCGCCGCCTGGTTTCCCACACTGGTTTTAATTTATTATGTTTTCAATTAAGAAAAACATTTATCATCAATCATGCTTCCTGTTAATAGGTGTTTGTTTTTGAACTATTTATTTTTTGATTTCATTCAGTTTTATTGAACAAAAACGAACGCGAAAAAACATAGATGAAAAATAGAGGAGAAAAAATGTAAAATGAAGAAAACTAAAGAAATAAAGAAAAGACAGACATAAGTAGAAATATATCGACATTAATAGGGGGTCATCAATCGCTTTTTACGATGTTTGATCTTTCGATATTAATTCAATTTAACCAGTAAATGAGGCTAAAAACACTCAAACTGCATAATCGTGTGTTCATGATGTTTTATAACTGTATAAAAAAACGTATCTTACATCAGACAAAGTATTTAATTCATTGTTTAAATAAATAATCATCAGTGGATCTTGAAAGACATTTGTTTGAAATAGTAGCGAGAAAAAAGAAGAAAACGGCCTCATTGAAAGATGTCTTTTTAAGAAGAACTCATTAATATGACACGAGTTGAGTAAATATTTATTTGAACTGAGCGAGATAACGTAAAGGTGAAATGCATTTAGATGGATGACTTTCCAGACTCTCCCCTTGCTCTGAGAGCAGATGGGGGAGATATACAAACTCCTTGTGTAGGAACAGACTGAATCTTATACACACAGATATGGGGAATGAGACGGACTGGATGTGCACACACGAAGATGTGGAGATAGACTGCGTATGTGTGCGAGGGGGGGGGGGAGTCTGAGGAGCCGGGGAGAGTGCAAGCTTGAAAGCAAATGCAGGAATTGGAGATATAGCCGTGTGGGTGGAGGGCAAACTAACTTTGAAGATTCATCGCTGTAAAGTTCTCACCCGTCCTCTCCAGAGGTCACAGCCGAGGCTGCGAAGGCTTCTCAAACATGGGGAAAGAAACAACTCTCACTTATTGAACTCTCAGAGCACGATATGACTTCAGAGAAAATGTCCTTTATACCCTTTTCCTTCAAAATGTTGCGTGCATTAGGCAGGTTTTTAAACACGTGAAAACTAGTTAAATAATAGACGATAAACTCCTTTTCCTATTGTGAGTAGACGCAGTATGCCTTTTTGTTTATTTTGTCACGTCCACGTGGCAACCTCCAGTTCTTAAAACCTGCAGTCTTAAAGTTGCATTCTCTCTCCTGGCCACCAGGGGGGACTCCCTTTTGGTTGTATAGAAGTCTATGCTTCATGTGTTAAAGCTGCTTTCTCTCTCCTGACCACAAGGGGGCGACTCCTCTGGTTGTATAGAAGTATATTCTTCATGTGTTAAAGCTGCATTCTCTCTCCTGACCACCAGGGGGAGACTCCTCTGGTTGTATAGAAGTCTATTCTTCATGTATTAAAGCTGCATTCTCTCTCCTGACCACCAGGGGGCGACTCCTCTGGTTGTATAGAAGTTTATGCTTCATGTGTTAAAGCTGCATTCTCTCTCCTGACCACCAGGGGGCGACTCCTCTGGTTGTATAGAAGTATATGCTTCATGTGTTAAAGCTGCATTCTCTCTCCCGACTCCTCTGGTTGTATAGAAGTCTATTCTTCATGTGTTAAAGCTGCATTCTCTCTACTGGCCACCAGGGGGCGACTCCTCTGGTTGTATAGAAGTCTATGCTCATTGTATGATTTAAACCAGCGTCCGGCTTCATGGAGATTGGATACCACTCCAGTCTGTAAGTACATTGCATGCAGAGTTTAGACCTCCAATGGGTGTTAGATGTAATCATGAAAAAACATTTAACATAACTTCAAGTTTCTTTCGTAGGTATATTCACGGTGAGAATACGCACCCGAGGGGCGGTTAGCCGCCGGCAGCTCGATGCCGAACCCACAACAACACCTGCGCCTTCTACCGCCGTGTGTGTCTGTGGTCTTTCATGTGTTAAAGCTGCATTATCTCTCCTGACCACCAGGGGGCAACTCCTCCTCTGAGCCGCTAAGCCCGCCCACTTTTTAGTCGCCTATTTTGATTGTGGCGACACAGAGTTTTCCGACTGATTGACGGGATTCACGTGATATTTTATATATCTATTATTCAAGTAATAGTTTAAAAAGACTATAATCATGTTGCGACACGTATATATTATAGGAAGTATACGAGCTGCAGCCGTGTGATGGGACTTAGTGTCGGGTTTCACGTTGATTCACGAGAGGAGTAAAAAGTATTTTCATTTTAAATGTCAATAGAAACCTGCAACTAAATCCAACTCCCCACTGTGGATCTTTAATATTCATAGAGGCGACGTTACCACGGATATTTATCGTATTTAGTGTTGAAAAAAACCTGATTATTGGGCAACTTTTTTTTTGAAAGCAACTGGATTTCGACACGTTTTTGGAATTCATCGTAACTTTTGGGAATTGAATTAGACGATGAAGCGCAGCCACAATGCAAACTTCTTTAAAAGTGAATGAATGCTATTCAAAGGAAGCTTTGGCTTGGTGGTTATTTATTGTCTTTGTACTCCCTTTTTTATTATTTTTGTCTTCATGCTGCACACGTGTGCTGGTCACACCAAAAGCGATGCGATTTTTTCACGCGACCGAATCCCATGAAAATTCAACGTACAGACGCGTGTGGCTGCGATAGACGCGATATTTTTCCGTGCGGCGCGTTTGGGGCGACGCGATGTGGGCGACGCGTTTACAGCAGCGCAATTTTCGCCCCTAGTTGAAATATTTCAACTTTGAGGCGGTCATCTCGCAACTCGGGCTAATCAGCTCTTGAGTTGCTCATCGCTGTCCCGCCGCTGTTGAGTCAGAACAAGGAGGATAATAATGTTATGAACATAATAACAAATATTATATATTATAATGCTCTCGTAGCGCTGGAAGCGGAAGTCTTTCAGACGTAACAGTAACTTCATCGGTGAAAGTGACCGAGCTGAGTGAGCCTACGGGTGATGTCATGAACCCAAACACGAGGGCGTCAGTGTGTGGGACGTCCACAACAAGTATAAAGCAGAACTAGTGGTTAGTTATTCTGGTGGATGAAGGAAATGATAACGGTCTTTACGGAGACGAGACACAGAGATAAGCCCCGCCCCTCGCGGAGCGTCTCGACGCTTATGGCGTGAACACGGCAAATGGTCGAGCGAGTAAACTCACGCGTTTTGGGCGACGCGAAAAAATCGCATCGCTTTTGGTGTGAACGCAACTTTAGCGTGACGTAAAGGGACTCAATAAGTTGGCAACAAATGCAAAAACCTGCGAAATCAAACGGAATATCAGCCTTCGCTATTTCCTCTTCAGATCAGAGAGAGAGAGAGAGAGAGATCTCCAAATGAAGAGCAAGTGTTTCTTTTCTTAAAAGAGTAAACGCTGTTTTGCCAGCAAGCTTCATTTATTTTCCTGCTGCGGCGCCCTAATTGGCCCCAGAGGTGAGGAGGAGGAGGAGAGCGGATGGGGGCCAGCTATCCATCGAAAAATGTGCGCTAATAATATATATATATATATTTTAAAGGGTCTGGGGAGAAATTGACATTTCGGTGCAAAGAAGAAGAAGAAGAAGAAAAAAGACAAAGCAAAGCGGGACGTGTCAGATCGGCGAGTGGCCGGGCAAAGAGCCCTGTGGGACGCGCACTCGGAAAGCAGCTCCGTATTTCACTTCTTATTAATTAGACTCTGCATAACACAGATATATTTTTAAAAGAAGTTTTTACAACAGCAGCAACGGCACTAATTGCGTCTTACTTTAATACACCTTCATTCCAACACACATGTCCCCAAAACTCCTCTTTAAAAAAAAAAAAGGGAGTCAAAAATCTCGGCTATAAGTTTTCTTCAATACCTTTAAACATGTTTAATTCACTGAAATATATAATTCATTTAAGAAACATCCAGATTGGGGATGTACCGGAACTAAACTAAACAGCCTGAGATCAATTATTTTATAAAATGTCATCCTTTATTTGCCCTTTTTGTGAAGAGAGTGATGAAGGCAGGGAGAGGCGTGATCAACCTCGGCACTGATAGCGCCGACCGGTTCCAACCCGAAATGCCACGGTGCCACTGTTCAATTAATTAAATAATAGATCATTAATTCAGTAATAAAGCGCCGGGATCCATACACAGCCGGCTGCTATCGGTACGACTGCTTACTGGTTTTGGTTATATTTGTCCAATACTTTTTTTGGGGGGGGGGGGCTTGCATCTTCAGACTTTTATTTTGAAGGCCTTCAGGCCGCGTATAGAGGCCTCGACCAATGAGAGACGGCAACCTGGACAAGAGGCTGGGCACAGCAGGTCAACTGCTGTTCTCCCCTTTCACAATAAAAGCCCTGCGTTCACCAAAGGGATCGAAATTCTGAGTTTCCATTGACCTGGCTGTGAGTTAAGGGCCTCAGCCCTCCCTAGACCCTCACCCCTCCTAGACCCTCACCCATCCCTAGACCCTCACCCCTCCTAGACCCTCACCCCTCTTTAGTCCCTCACCCCTCCTAGACCCTCACCCATCCCTAGACCCTCACCCCTCCCGAGACCCTCACCCCTCCTTACACCTTCAACCCTCCTAAACCCTCACCTATATATTTTTGTATTCCTTTTCGGCCAATGAAATACTCCTAAATCCAGCGAACTGGCCCTTTAAGACCAATGTTGAAGTCCACACACACACACACTGCATGAGACGTGTCGGGTATCACATTTGCATTTTTGCATTTGAGGATTTGTTATTTTGCGTGCCGTATTACGCCGAACACGCACGTAGCTTGACCGCCGTGTATTTATTCATCGCTTTATTCAAATCAGGGCGTGAAGAGCAGAAGGGGGAGGAGTCTGTTCAACCTTCAGAGAGGGCCACGTCATCCTTCAGTCGACCTTAAAGTCACCATGAAATGAGAAATAACTTAGTTTGCTTCAGTTTTCCTGACACCACAACATAATCCTATATGTCACAAGAGTTTTTTAAAGAGCTTTTGTTATACTCTGCAAACCGCAGGGAGCTGATGAGCTGAGGCTTTATTCTTCTTCTTCTTCTTCTTCTTCTTCTTCTTCTTCGAACATGTGGACATAAAACTCCCCAGCAAATGGAAAAGTTCTTTTATTTCTTTGAAATCTCATCACGTTTACAACTTTTTGATGGATCTCTCCTTTGCATTACGTCCCGCTGCAACGTCGGAGGGGGGGGGGGATAAAATTAACGAGGCAAGATGCACGTCGCCCCCCAAAAAAAGAGCCTTTTCACCTCCTGTAGAGTTGAAGGCACCTGAAAAACATCTTTATGTGAAATAACGACGGATGAAAATAAAATAAATGACTATTTTCGAGCAGCACCGATATGAAACGCACTGTTTTAAGAAAGTCCTTGGAAACAAGTGACATGACACGGAAATGATGTCACTTTTGAGATGTTTCATGGCACCGGGGTTGAGATGAAGGCGTGCTGCGGCTCCCGCCGGTGGACGTTGATGCTCCGCCAAAAAAGAAGAAGAAGAAAACCCACCTCTCCGTGCTCCTCGCCAAGGCTTTCTATTCATGCAGCTGGAAAATATCCCACATGCAGTCAGTGGAAGCACGAGGGATGACTGTGTGTGTGTGTGTGGGGGGGGGGGTTCTCAATGGAAGGTCTGGAGGGACGTGTCATACCTTTTAATACCTTTCTGGGATTATTCTGTTTTGTCGTCACATGAGAGAAACTTCAACTAAAGAATGGAAGGTCGATGCTGCAACTCCTCTGAAGAAGAAGAAGAAGAAGAAGAAGAAGAAGAAGAAGAAGAAGAAGAAGAAGAAGAAGAAGAAGAAGAAGAAGAAGAAGAGGAGGGAGAGAAGAAGAAGAAGACGGGAGAGAAGAAGAGGAGAGTGGAGAGAAGAAGAAGAGGAGAGTGGAGAGAAGAAGAAGAGGAGAGTGGAGAGAAGAAGACGAAGAGGAGGGAGGAAGAGAAGAAGAAGAGGGAGAGAGGAAGAAGAAGAGGAGGGCGAGAGAAGAAGAGGAGGGAGAGGAAAAAGAAGAAGAGGAGGGGGGGAGAAGAAGAAGAAGACGAAGAGGAGGGAGGAGAAGAAGAAGAGGGCGAGAGAAGAAGAAGAGGAGGGAGAGAGGAAAAAGAAGAAGAGGAGGGGGGGAGAAGAAGAAGAAGAATCAAACTAAACATGCGCCACCTGTGTTTGGTGCTCTGGTGATTGCGTAATGGTTACCATGCCGATTGGCTTCAGGCAAACATTACGAATAAAGTTTAAATCCTCGTGGGAACCAAAAGTCTCCAAACAGCCGAATGTCGTCGTCAGAGCACATTCGATTGGTCGGTGCAGCCAGACAATGACAGCCCCCAACAAAACAAAATAAAACACCTACGTTTGCTGCATTGCGATTGGTTTATGGGACTCTGATAACTTGGATGTGACGGAGGCCTAAAGGTCGCCCGCTTTGTCGCGTAACCTTTAGAGTCTAAAAAAAGAAGGAGACGTTGTGTATTTTGGCGAGTTCGAGTTATCTGACCCACGCTACTACGGCGGGCTTTACTTACAAGCTGCATCATTTATAAATAAATAGAAGTTTAATCCTCCTACCACATGGTAAACCTGGAGCAGGAGAAGAACTCTGAGACGATGAGGGATCAGTTGTTGTTTTTTGTCCCACGACCTTCGAAAATAGCTTCATCCCGATATGAGCAGGGTGTGTATCAAATAAGAAAATACTGAATACATGCATCCCATGTTGGTTTTTGTGAAATTGCCATTCAGGGGTTTTGTAGCTTTTAAGCTGCTCGAATGAAGGAATCTTCTTCTTCAGGGCGAATGAAATTGAAGTAAAACAAGAAAGGACGGGTTGAAGAAGGATTTATTGAGCCTGCAGACAACAAATACTTGGATTAACAACTTCTAGCCGGTGAGTCATTTGCACCAGTGAGTCATTTTCAGACTATAAATAACTCTGCAAGTGGAGACAATAACATTTAACAACTACCAATCATAATAATGAAATGTACCAATGTCCTCTGTAGATATCTATCTTCTTTAAACGTGGGAGTCTTTATTTCGATGCAGTTTGCAATGTCGTGGCAATTGTAAAAGACGACACTGAAGACGGCAGCATTAATGTATTTAAATATGATTATATGCAGACTGTATCCACTTTTTCTTTTTTATCTCAATAAAGGTTATTCAGTTTCACTTTCATGATGTTTCCTACTATTCTCTACTTTTGGGAATCCCTGAGTGGAACATTTTGGAAGTGTCACCTAATAAAGTTACTCACCGTACTCAACTACTGTGACTTACATGATGTTACAGCGCCATCTGCTGGCCGCGAGACGTAATTACAACTCAATGGATATAGCGGAAGATGAAATCATAACTGTTTATTGCCAAGTACGTTACACATACAAATAATTTGACTTGGTGAAAGGTGCATTACAATAAACCAAAAGTCACGCCAAAAATTGGGAAACAAACTCTGTTTAAAAAAATTCCATTAAAAAAGTGTTTTTTATTAGAAAAAAATAGTGTGCAACAACACTTTTTTCTAAAATCTTTAGATAACTTTAAATGAATTAACCTTACATTGTAAATTACAACAACAACAAAAGCATGTAATATTACTGCCCTTCAAAAACTCCCACCAGTCATGGTTCGGTAATATGAGCGCTGTTATGGACAGCCAATCATATCATAGCCATCAGACTTGGTGAAAGGTGCATTACAATAAACCAAAAATCCCCCCAAAAATTGGGAAACAAACTTTGTTTAAAAAAAATCTATTAACAACGTGTTTTTTTATTAGAAAATACACTTTTTTCTAAAATCTTTAGATAACTTTAAATGAATTAACCTTACATTGTAAATTACAACAACAACAACATAACATGTTATAATATTACTGCCCTTCAAAAACTCCCCCTACCAGTCACGGTTCGGTAATATGAGCGCTGTTACTGGACAGCCAATCATATCTGCTCTTCATTCCAGCTCGACCAATCGGAAACGAGCATGTTTGGAGGCGGAAGTTCAGTGACCCGGTAGCGTAGAGCGACAATGCGGCTGGATGGGACTCAATGGAGAGAGAATATCCGTCAGATCTTCGATCTGCGCAGGTGCGGCGGCCATGTTTCTTTTACGTGAGCAACTGCTCTGTGTGAAACGGCGCTGCACGCGGCGCAGAGGACGCCGTCTCGGGATGCGCAGCCTAAATAATGTGGAATTATCGTCATTAAAGGGTTGATTAAAAGTATAAACAGCCCGACGTACTGTGAGCACACACGTTTAGAAAACAGACCGTGACGCCGCCATGTTTAGACAAACGAAGTCTGCGCTGGGGAAACTCCGACAGCTCAGGTGAGTCCAAAACGTGTCCGCGACGATGAAGACATGATGAATGTTGACGCTGCTGTGTTTTTCTCGGGGATATATTTAAATCCTTCCAGGGTCACCAAAAATGACCATCAACGCCGTCCACACATCCGGGACCTTCGAGCTGTCCTTCACAATAAGACGTCCCGCTTCAGCATCTCCAATAAAAGCTTGTGTTGAACTATTTTCGTGTCTATAATTTACAAAACAGCAGCTGATGCAATGCATTTGAAGAATTATTCACACGTATATTGTTTATAACAATTAATAGTGTCACACAGGGTGCAGAGTAAGACCCTGCTGCTATAGAAATGCATTTGTTTGTGCAAAGATGGTAAAAAAACAAACTTTATTATGCTATTAACAATTTAATTTGTGTGTTTTCCAGTTTCAATGCACAGCAGCATACATGGAGGCTGAATAGCTCTTCGGCGAAGGAGAGGGCATGTCAGTACCGACCAGGACAGAAAATCCACGGCTTTACAGTCAGAGAGGTACATTTAGCGTAATTAAAGGACTTGAATTCAGACTTTATTCTCCTGCTTCTACACAGTTTGATCCAGTGGCTTGAGACCAGTTCTTGACTCAAGCAAATGGTAATGTTAGTCTCTTTCTCCCCCCCCACACACACACAGGTTGTAGAGGTCCCTGACTTGTTCCTCACAGCCGTGAAGTTGACCCACGATGCAACTGGAGCTCAGCACCTCCACGCAGCCAGAGATGACTCCAATAACCTCTTCAGGTTGGTTGAGATGTGTTCCAGCACTAATCTCATGTACTGTGCATCTTTTATAATTGTATTATATTTTATATTTTTATATTCAGCATTTTTTTTCTATTTTACTGCTCACCTGTATTGTATAAATATAGCAAAAACGTTTCACGAATATGTATCTATCTAGCCTTTGCCATAAAATAAATTCCCCCACCAAAACAACGGCTCAAATGCCCCTTACACCCGTTTCAGTGTCCAGCTCAGGACGACCCCCATGGACAGCACGGGGGTCCCACACATCCTGGAGCACACGGTGCTGTGTGGATCCAAGAAGTTTCCCTGCAGAGACCCGTTCTTCAAGATGCTCAACAGGTCGCTGTCCACCTTCATGAACGCTTTCACAGGTGAGGAGCATGCACTTTATACCTAAATGTACCAAAGGGAGCAATAAAGTCTGTCAGTGGGGGAGGGGAGTGTGTGTGTGAATATTACATGAATATGTGAATTTAGAAGAAACTGGAGATTTAGTCATTTGGAAATTGAAAGGTTTAAATGCATTTACGTGGAAATAATTGAAGGTTTTTAATTTTAACAGAGGTTTTTATAAGTCCCTCATTATTGCGATTGACCAGAATATATGGATTCACATACTTGGATACACATATAATATATATATATATTTGTATTTATATAACATATATTTTTTATATATATTCATTTATAATATTATTGATATCTAAAATATAGATATATTTTATAATATATAATTCTTATATATAAAATATATTTTATATATATATAATATTATAGGTATATAAATATATATTTTTTAATAATATATATCATTTTTATATATAAAATATATTTTATATATTATAGATATATAAAATAAATATTTTTTATAATATATGTAATTTTTATATATAAAATATATTTTATATATTATAGATGTATAAAATATATATTTTATTATTTTTTTGTATAAGAATCCATATATTTTGGTTAATCACAATAATTAGGTATTAATAAAAACCTCTGTTGAACTTAAACCTGTTTAAGCATGAAATGAATGTTTATAAACACAAATACTTGATTGAATTAAAACTGCGTCATTTATTTTAATACTCGGCTTCAAAAGCGTCTGATGAGCTTCTTTTTCTTTTCTCTCTCTCTCGTGTGTCGTCTGCTCCCTCGCTCGCAGCCAGCGACTACACCATGTATCCGTTCTCAACCCAGAACCGGAAGGACTTCCAGAACCTTCTGTCGGTCTATCTGGATGCGGTTTTCTTCCCTTGTTTACGAGAGCAGGACTTCTGGTGAGTTCTGAGCTCACAGCTAGAGATACCGTTGGTGTTTTAGTCTTTTTAAGCGTCTAGTTTGACTCTGTCTTGATTCCTCAGGCAGGAGGGCTGGAGGCTGGAGAACAAAACCCCCACGGACCTCAACTCCCCCCTGGTGTTCAAAGGAGTGGTGTTCAATGAGATGAAGGGGGCTTTCGTAAGGCACCGGTATTTCATATGTATCGCAACTATCTAGCGTATACAGGGTTTCTTCTTTCTTTTGCACGTGCAGGCAAATGTCGATGCTTTCACTGCGTTTAAAATTACTTAATGCACAAATAACTTTGTCCTATTTATTATACGATAATACATACTATTTATAAATGAAAAGGCAAAAAACAAGGACAGATGTAGACATGGCTGGCTCAACGCATCTAGTCGGACGCCCGAGGGGTTGTTAGGAATATATATATATATATTATAGAATTGATTAATTTAGCCATGCGATGGCTTCAGAAAGTCAAAATAAAAGCACGAGGCGACAGTTCGAAAATCAAAGAATACAGTTATTGTATTTGTTCCTTCTCTGTCTGATCGGTAGGGAGGGGGGGGGGATTAAACCAACAAACTATGTAAAGATTAGACATTTATATTGTGACGACGCTCTCTCTGTGTGTGTGTGTGTGTGTGTGTGTGTGCAGTCGGACAACGAGCGCGTGTACGCCCAGCACCTCCAGAACAAGATGTACCCGGACCACACCTACGCCGTGGTGTCGGGCGGGGAGCCGCTGGACATCCCCGACCTCACCTGGGAGCAGCTCCGACGGTTCCACGCCACGCACTACCACCCCAGCAACGCCAGGTAGGAGCGGCGGCGCACGGGCAAATCGATGAACTCAACCCCCCCCCCCCCCCCCCCCCCCCATTGAGAGAGTCTCCGCTGCCTCCTCCAGGTTCTTCACCTACGGAGATTTGCCGTTGGAGCAGCACCTGGAGCAGATCGAAGCGGAAGCTCTGTCCAAGTTCCAACGCATCGACCCCGACACCGAGGTCCCGCCGCAGCCGCGCTGGAGCAGCCCCGTGAGTCCAGAGCATTTCACCACTGCAACGAGCCCTCGGTGCCATTTTGGTTTTTTATTTATTTTTTAAAAATGCGTTGACTGTGATCTCACAGAGGGAAGACCATGTGACCTGCAGCCCTGACGCTCTGGCTCCTGACCCCGCCCGGCAGGACACGCTGTGTGTGAGCTACCTGCTGGGAGAGTAAGACACACCCCCTCTCCCTCTTTCTCTCTCGCGCTCTCTGTCTCTGTCTCTCTCTCTATGTCTCTCTCGCTTTCTTGTTCTAGTGGGATCACATTCCCGTTTTCTCTCCCCAGCATCACCGACACATTCGAGGGTTTCACCCTCGGCCTGCTGTCGTCGCTGATGATCTCCGGGCCGAACTCCCCGTTCTACAAGGCGCTCATCGAGCCCAAGATAGGGAGCGACTTCTCCTCCGTCGTAGGGTATGTGTGTGTGTGTGTGTGTGTGTGTGCACATGAGCTTTGAGACGAAAACGGCAGAACACTAAGATGCACTTCGGTTCATCTGTCGGATAAACAAATCATCTTTTATGGGAAGATTAGTCTTTTTTTTTTATGTAGATAGCCCATCAGTGCTGATGGTAAATGTGTTAATTGAAGGCAGAAATCCTTCAGTGTTGTCTGAGAAAGCCGAGACCTCCTGCTAGCAGAGCCTACATGTACCAGGATGCATTGCTTCGAAGCAAAGACGACAAGGAAGAACCCCGAGAGCGCATATTTATTTTAAACAAACAAAAAAATATATATATATATAAAATATATTTTATGTATATTTATATATATATATATCTATATTTATATGTATATTTATTTCTTTATATATATGTATATTTATTTATATATACGTATATATATATTTATTTATGTATTTTAAACAAATGTATACAAAATATATATGTGTATACAAGTATGTGAATCCATATATTCTGGTTAATCACAATAATAAATATATAAAATATATTATATATATACATACACATACATATATTTATATATATTTTTTTAAACAAAAATGTATACAAAATATATGTGTATAAGTATGTGAATCCATATATTCTGGTTAATCACAATAAAAAAATATAAAATATATTTATATATTTTTTTTTAAACAAAAATGTATACAAAATATATATGTGTGTATATAATGAGGGACTAATAAACATGTACCAGGATGCATTGCTTCCTGGTACAGCTGTTCAGTCGACAGTTGGACATCCGCGTCAGAAGTCTGTCAGATGTCGGGTCCGAGGCGTTCACGTAACCCGCCTGTCTGAAATGTCCCGCTGTGCAGGTACGACGGCAGCACCAAGGAGGCGTCGTTCAGCATCGGGCTGCAGGGGATGGCCAAGGAGGACGCGGAGAGGGTGAAGCAGATCATCAGCCGGACGCTCGACCGCGTCATCCAGTGAGTCCCGCGGTCGTGTCAAGTTGTTTACATCATTCATTTGACTCGTGAAACTTGTTTTAATTAAGCCATCAAAAATCGTT
Source organism: Pseudoliparis swirei (assembly GCF_029220125.1). Lineage (NCBI taxonomy): Eukaryota > Metazoa > Chordata > Actinopteri > Perciformes > Liparidae > Pseudoliparis > Pseudoliparis swirei. The sequence goes on from NC_079395.1 coordinate 3,723,833, forward strand.
CGAAAGCGTCCACATGAAGCACTTTTCATGTTGGATGGTGCTAAAAAAATAACTTGCTGTCAAACTGTAACTCCTCCCCCTTCTGCAGGAAGGACAGCGAGGTCATCAGACGCTTCCAATCACACCTTATGTGCAATACTTTTATTATACTGTAAACATTTATTCACTACTTTTCAATATATTCAGTGTTAATTTAAATTTCTATTGGGCGCTGATGTTATTGCCACACTTTATATACTTTTACTCTTGTTTTTAATCTCTGTTGCGTTTTCTTTTTTAGTTTTAGTTTTTTTACTGTTTTTGTGTCTCACTCGTATCTTTTACATTTAATAACCGTTGCTCTATTGCTCATATAAGCACGTATTTGTCATTCTCTTGTTCTCTTTGCACAGTAAGTTTTAATCTCCCTCTTCTCCCCTCGTTGCCCACAGAGAGGGTTTTGCGGAGGAGAGGATCGAGGCGCTGCTCCATAAGATCGAGATCCAGATGAAACACCAGTCCACCAACTTCGGCCTGTCTCTGGCCTCGGTGAGTTCCCTCATAACACCCCCCCCATGTCGGAGGAACGCTTGGACCCCATTCAACGTTTAACGTCTCTAAAAATATGATTGACATAATTGTTTTGCTTTATATTTCATGACTTTTCCTAAATTATTGGGAAAACTGGGAAAACATAACATTCACGTGATGATATGTTTTCACTGTCCTGAACACAACTTGTACGCATCGGTGTTCTTTGGGGTCAATTTGACCCCAGGCTGTTTTTCACTGTGTAAAACATATCAGGAATATCAACTTTTGCACATCTTTTTAAATTCCGTTGTTTTTGACGTGTTGTAGTACATCGCGTCCTCGTGGAACCACGGGGGCGACCCGGTGGAGCTGCTGCAGCTCAGCGACAGCGTGGCAAAGTTCCGACGGGCCCTGAAGGAGAACCCGCGCCTCCTGCAGGACAAAGTGCAGCACTACTTCAAGGTGAGCGGGCCGCGGTCCGGGGGGTTCATGCAGAACCTCGACGTGTGGAACTGGAGGGACTTGAACTATTTCCCCCTCTAGTTGGATGTAAGCCTTAAATACTGTCCCCCCCCCCCCCCCCACGGGCCCGCAGGACAACACCCACAGGCTGACCCTGACCATGAGCCCAGACGAGGCCTACCTGGAGAAGCAGGCCGGGGCCGAGGAAGAGAAGCTGCAGAAGAAGATCTCAGCGCTGACCGCCGCGGACCGGAAAGAGATCTACGAGAACGGTGAGAGAAGACCCGACCCGGTGCCACGACGCGGTGCCACGACACGGTACCACGAACCGGCATGACGGCTACTTGGTGCGGGTTCCACTGTTACCCGGAGGGAGGGGGAGGAGGGGCCGCGATTAAACTTCATAGTTTATGTGTATTACTTACAGGGTTCGTACGTCATGGAAAACCTGGAAAAGTCCTGGAATTTGTAAATTATTTTATTCAGGCCTGGAAAAGTACAGAAAGAAAATCCCAAAAGTACAGAAAATGTGTTTTAATTCATATATTTCATTCACGCTGAGTTTTAAATAATTAATATGCTTTTAAAAGAATGACGTTTAAAATATATACGCTCTAAGGCATTAGCTCTTTCATATCCGCACATTTTTCCCGCTGCAAGTGAACGCACCGTATCTGAGAAGACATAAATGTTTACTCTTTTAATCTAAACTATTGTCTCTCATTCATTTGAGGTTTTATACTGTAAGCTTTGGAATTCTCTTTAATAGTTTAAATTTGACATTTTCTCACTTGTTCGTGTACACACCGAGATTTAAAACAATGTTTGGTCCTGGAAATTTGGTTAAAAGTCCTGGACACCCATTGGTCGACCAGTGAATGAACCCTGAACTTAAAAGGTCCTTTTTTTAATTTTTATTTTAATGCTTTTTACAAAAAATAAAAGCGGATAAATGCAATGACTGATGTGAAGATCGAAGGAGACGCCGCTCCTCTCCGGGTTTCTCCTCCGTCAGATTGACTGTTCTTCCCGGTGCAGGTCTGGCGCTGCTCGCGGCTCAGAGCGAGACGCAGGACGCTTCCTGTCTGCCGGCGCTCAAAGTGTCCGACATCGAGCCCACCGTGCCCGTCACGCCGGTTCAGTTCGGCGCCGCCGGTGAGTCGGCTTCCCTCCGCCTCGCGGCGTATATATATATATATATATACATATACTCCTCGCTTTGTGTTCCCGCCGTGTAGTTGACTCTCTCCTCGCCGCTCTGCAGGCGGCGTGCCGGTCCAGTTCTGTGAGCAGCCGACCAACGGGCTGGTCTACTTCCGGGCCGTGTGCAGCCTCAACACGCTGCCGGAGGACCTGCGGCTCTACGTGCCGCTGTTCTGCAGCATCGTGACCAAGTGAGTCGGCCGGGCCGCGGCGCCAGAACCAGAACCAGATGATTAGACTGTAAAAAAACACATTAGAGGCTGTTAAGAAGCACCGGGAGTGAAACTGGCTTCTCCCTCCCCCCACATCTCACAGAGGCACTCATGCATAAACATGCTTAAATTAAACATTTCGACAATATACCTCTGAATAAAAATAATAAAACAGTTGTGATCGACGCAGATGTTAAATAATATTTTGCTTTTTATTGTAATTTTTGATTTGAGGATGTTTTATGTTGAGTAAAGTGCCTTTTGAGAACCTTGAAAAGCGCCACATAAATTAAATGCATTATTATTCTTATTAGTCCCCAAAAAAATCAAACCTCGTGATGCTGCTCTGTGTGTGTGTGTGTGTGTGTGTGTGTGTGTGTTCTAATTAAATGTGAGATTGAGGCGGTTTCCCCCCCCCCCCCTCCCCGTGTGGTCAGGATGGGCAGCGGCGCCCTGGACTACAGGCAGCAGGCCCAGCAGAAGGACCTGAGGACGGGGGGCATGTCCGCGTCGCCCCTGGTCACCAACGACTCCACCCAGCTGGACATGTACGAGCAGGTCGGTGCCCTGCACGTTGTTGTTTTAGCAAAGTGCATGCTGGGAGACGCCCTCAGCCCCTTTTCGCCTCTCGGGGATGAAGAAGAAGCCGTGGTGAGAGTTTGAGTGTCTGTTCCAGAGTGTCCTGCTGTACTCGTCCTGCCTGGACAGGAACCTGCCTCACATGTTTGAGCTGTGGAGCGACATCTTCAACAGGTAACCACGGCAACGGCTCTTTGATTCCTCGTCCCCGGACGCTGGAAAAAAATAACTAAAAAACTGTGGCCGCACGCGATGTCTCTCTCTCTCTCTCTCTCTCTCTCTCTCTCTCTCTCTCTCTCGCAGCCCCCGCTTCGACGACGTGGAGCGCCTCCGCGTGCTCGTGATGATGTCGGCGCAGGAGCTGGCCAACGGCATCTCCGACTCGGGTCACGTGTACGCCATGACCCGCGCGGCGAGACACCTGACGCCGGCGGGAGAACTCAACGAGACCTTCGGCGGGATGGAGCAGGTCCGGAGCGGCGGCGCCACGGCGACCACGGAGGAGCTTTCAGTCGATGTGAAACGTGTGATTTGAACCTCAGGTGAAGTTTATGAAGAAGATGGCCGAGACGGCCGACCTGGACAGAGTCATCCGAATGTTACCGAGGATCAAGAAGCACATCCTCAACCCCGCCCACATGAGGTGGGTCCGTCACGGGGTCATGATGCAACGCGTCCGGGTCTCTACACCTCACAATGGTCTGTGACTATGATGGCTCACTACTACCCAGCTAACGCCGACACCCGTCCCTCCCTAGTAGATGGCTAACGTCTCTCCTCACACGTCATGGCGGGTTAAAAGCAGAGAATATATATATGTATATAACTATGTAATATGACAATACAAGTATTTCTCCCTCTTCAGGTGTGCCATCAACACGACGCCGCAGAACATGTCCAACACGTCGGCGCATTTGGAGAGTTTCATGAAGGACGTCGCCGGGACCTGGAAAACACGCAAACCCGTCCGCGCGAATATCGTTGAGGTAACGTAGGAATCTGAATGTGTGTCTCACTGTTTATCAAGTCAAATATATATGTAGTATTGCTTTTTATATCGTTGAATACTTAGATTAGTAACTTTACCTCCGCTATACATGAACATCTGTTACTCTGTTTTGTTCGTGATTAATGGAGTGTGAGTGTTTATTTATTTTTATTTGTTTTTCAAGAGGCCTCTTGACCCGCTGGACGCCGCCGGACTGAGTCGGAAACTCATTTCCGTGAGTTAATTCCACTTGTTGCTTATTTACACACGGCTGCCTTCTTGAGTTCATGAAAACATCAAAAGTACTTTAGGGGCGGCGTCATTATTTTCATATCCCAAAGTAACCGAGTCGCGTCGCTTTAACACACCTGAAGACCTGAAGACCGACTTCACCGTCACACCTGTTGCTCTCCTCCTCTTCCTCAGGATCTGAGCTTCCAGCCGTGTCAGATGAAGACGTTCTTCCAGCTTCCCTTCCCCGTGAACTTTGTCAGCGAGAGTATTCGCGCGGTGCCGTTCTGCCACGAGGACTACGCCAGGTACCCCCCCCCCCCCCCCATTGTGTTTAGTAGTATTACTGCCAATGAGTCTGACATCTTCACCCCCCCCCCCCCCCCCTCCTGTCAGTTTGGGCATCTTGGCGAGGATGATGACGGCGAAGTTCCTCCACGGAGAGATCCGGGAGAAGGGCGGAGCCTACGGGGGCGGGGCCAGGATGGGAGGAGGGCTCTTCACCTTTTACTCGTACAGGTAGGCGTCGGTGACCTTTACGCGCGGCATGTTGACGTGTTCTCGACCGTCGCGGGAGTGACAACCGGTACCGACAACCGGTACCGACGCTCCCCTCACGGCGGGTTTTAGATCCATGATGGAGGTTTAGCAAAACGTGTTGGCGGAGGAATTTTTAGGAATTGCAGCTTCCCAGCAGATTGCTGGAAAAGAGACATTTAAAGACTCCGCCTCTTGGTAAGTAAATATAACGGTGACATCATGACCCCCCCCCCAGGGACCCCAACGCGGTGCAGACGTTGTCGGCGTTCCGGAGAGGCGTCGACTGGGCGAAGTCGGGACGCTTCACCCAGCAGGACGTCGACGAGGCCAAACTGTCCGTGTTCTCAGCCGTCGACTCGCCAGTGGCCCCCGCGAGCAAAGGTCACGCACACACACACGTCCTTGTTTGTTTTGACTTTAGTGTGTGTGTATAACTGTGTGCGTGTGTGTGACACTGTGTGTAACCGTGTGTGTGACACTGTGTGTATAACCGTGTGTATGACACTGTGTGTGTGTGTATAACCGTGTGTGACACTGTGTGTATAACCGTGTGTGTGACACTGTGTGTGTGTGTATAACTGTGTGTGTGTATGTGTGACACTGTGTGTATAACCGTGTGTGTGACACTGTGTGTATAACCGTGTGTGTGACACTGTGTGTATCACCGTGTGTGTGACACTGTGTGTGTGTATAACTGTGTGTGTGTATAACCGTGTGTGTGACACTGTGTGTGTGTGACACTGTGTGTATCACCGTGTGTGTGACACTGTGTGTGTATAACCGTGTGTGTATAACCGTGTGTGTGACACTGTGTGTGTGTGTGTGTGACACTGTGTGTATAACCGTGTGTGTGTGTATAACCGTGTGTGTGTGTATAACCGTGTGTGTGTGTATAACCGTGTGTGTGACACTGTGTGTGTAACCGTGTGTGTGACACCGCGTGTGTGTATAACCGTGTGTGTGACACTGTGTGTATGACACTGTGTATAACCGTGTGTGTGTGTATAACCGTGTGTGTGTGTATAACCGTGTGTGTGTGTGTGACACCGTGTGTGTAACCGTGTGTGTGACACTGTGTGTGTGTATAACCGTGTGTGTGACACTGTGTATAACCGTGTGTGTGTGTATGACACTGTGTGTATAACCGTGTGTGTGTAACCGTGTGTGTGACACCGCGTGTGTGTGTGACACTGTGTATAACCGTGTGTGTGTGTGTGTGTATAACCGTGTGTGTGACACTGTGTGTGACACTGTGTGTGACACTGTGTGTGTGTATAACCGTGTGTGTGTGACACTGTGTGTATAACCGTGTGTGTGTGTGACACCGCGTGTGTGTGTATAACCGTGTGTGTGACACCGGTGTGTATAACCGTGTGTGTGTGTGACACTGTGTGTGTAACCGTGTGTCTCTGCAGGCATCGGGCGTTTCCTCAGCGGCGTGACCGACGAGGAGCTGCAGCGCCACCGGGAGCGCCTCTTCGCCGTGTCTCAGCGCAGTCTGCTGGACGTGGCCGCGAGGTAACGCCGGCTTCACGTCATCATTCCTTCTCTCCTGAGTCGTTGAAACGTTTCTAAGCCGCTCCGCTCCCTCAGGTACCTCGGCGCCGGTCACGGGACGTGTGGCGTCGCCATCTTGGGTCCAGAGAACGAGGCGATTAGGAAAGATCCCTCGTGGATCGTTAAATGAAGAAACTACAATACTGGAAGATAAACTCGTGTTCTAGATTTAAACTGGTTTTTTTAAACATGCATTATGTTGTGATCATTGCACTTCAGTATTATATCTGGAAAAACTAAATGTGTCTGTTTTTTTTCTCTACAGTTAAAGTTATAATTATGTAACTTAGAGAACATCTTTTAATGTGCAAACTCATTTTAAAACTACAGATAATGACTAATATTTATTAATTGTCCTCGACATGCTAATAGGGGTTTATTTCCCGACTTCTCATGTGAATATTCCGACTTTTAAACTTCGGTCTCTTTTTCATCAATAGAAGAAGAAAAAAACTCAAACGATTTCAGAACTTTCCACACTAACTGCTTTATTTATTTACTCTGACGGGACACATACACACACACACACGGCGGGCTCATAAATGTAATGCAGACTACAACAAATACTGTAAAGAGCACACACACATCAACGTGGATACAGACGGTGACACACACGACTAGCTCAGCTCTCCGGGTTACATTCAAGTTGTAGACGTTTCTCACGGCAACGAGATCCTCCTCGTTTATATATTCTCTAAGCAGCTGGAGGGGTTTACGTTGATTTAGGGACTCAAAGTGCGTGATTGAAATACATAAAAGCTTCAACGAGGAGCTCATAAAATAAACGAAGTGAGGACTAAAACTGTAATACATAAGGAGTTCAGATATCAGAACTTTAATTGGGGATCGTTGTTGAAACGACCCGCCCTCACACTTCATCCGTCATGACGTATTTGCAGTGGAGACCTCCACCCTCTGGACCACCTCCACCCTCAGGCCTCTCTGGGGAGCACGCGGGTCACGTGCTCCAGCTGGCCGGAGTCGGACACGTCGTAGCTCGTCTTGTACTTGGCCAGGATCTTCATCAGGGGGCGGAGCTTCAGCCACCACTGCTCTTTAGGGATCCTGTGGCTGAGGAGATGACGTCAGACGGGATTAAAGAGGAAACGATGCATCTTTGACTTTTTAAATTACCATAAACAATATAAAAACACTGGATAGTATGACGATTTATGACATGCTAAACATTTTATAACTACTGTAAACATGTCATGACATATTACTATATTTAATACTTTATACATATGATAAATTACTACTTTATTAATTACTTTGTATACATATGACATTACTACTTTATTAATTATTTGTATACATATGACATTACTACTTTATTAATTATTTGTATATATATATATGACATATTACTACTTTATTCATTACTTATTATAAATGTTATAACATACATTTGCCTCTTGTAAATGTAATTTAATTCTGTGTTGCTACCCAGAGGAACTCCGTGACACGTAACTCACACAAAGTCGGTCTCGTCCCGGAGCCGAGAAACGGGCTGGAACACCAGCGCCCGGCAGCGCATCCCCAGCAGGCAGGCCGTGTCCTCGGCGTCCGTGAACACACGGCCTAAGACCCAGACGAGCGTCAGTCTTTATAGCACACACACACACACACACTTTGCACACACACACTCATTGAGTTGGGCTCACCTCCTTTGTAAGACTCCTTGAGCGTCTTGGTGATCCACTGGACGGCTTTAGCGGCAATTTTGGTGCCAAAGTTCCTATCGAACGGTGAAGGAGCTCCACCCTGGAGGCAGAACATCGTGCTTTAGTCACGGCGAGGCTGTGTGTGTGTGTGTGTGTGTGCGTGTCCAACCTGCTGCATGTGACCGAGGATGTTCTTCCTGCAGTCGAACACCCCTTTTCCCTCCTCGGTGTACAGCTGGTAGATGAAGTCAGTGGTGAAGTTCTCATTGGAGTTCTCATTTCTGAAACACACACACAGACACACACACACACACATTACAAGAGGCAGCAGCAGCTCATTGAAAAACCAAAGAGAACTGAGATGCTCGCTTGAAGGTAGTGGTTTTTTCACTTGGGTAAAGAAGCCTAACTAAGCGTCCTCAAGCTCCTCCCCCTTCTGCTCACGTGCCCTTGAGCCACTTGCTCGACGAAATTACTGAGGCACAATGTCAACAACACACATACACACCGTCCAGAAGATTTACACTCGCCCTGTTGTCCCGCCGGGGGAGATAATAAACGGCGTGATGGAGCAGAGGAACTGAAACCGCCAGACGGAGGACGTGAAGTCGCCGTGTTTCGGTCCGTTAGCCAAAGACGTATTATTATTATTGGAGCCAAGACAGTTATTTAGAAGAAAGAAAATGATAAACAGATGAACATGTATTCTGTCCTGTGAGTCTCACACACACACACTAAATAACGTGTGTGTGTGTGTTTGGCAATGAAAGTCGTAGAAATGTAACCGTAACTAGCTTAAATAATTAAAGAGACAGCGCGACTCACCGGAGCACCAAGCCCCTCTTGATGCTCGTCTTCATCTTCTGCGTCAGATGCTCCACGTTGGCCTGAAGACAGAGAGCGAGGAGGTCACACACACACACACAGAGAATGGAGAGGGTGCATGGTGACGTTTCCGCCACTAGGGGGCACTACAGCTGCAGTTTCTACCTTCGTGATGATGCCAACACAATAAAAAATGTGTTCACTTTTGATTTTGTTTCTCAATTCTCATCATTAATTTATTTTTTATGTAATTAATAGGATTAAAAAATATATATATATAATATAAAACTACAGAACAACTGCTTTTAAATTGTGTCTCCACACATGTCAGTCTCTCAGTCTTTTTCTTTATCTTGGCTCATGCTTTTATTTTATTTTTTTGGCAGATTTATAATGTATATTATTTATACAATCTAACGAAGAATTATTTCACTAAACAATACGTCTATATTCTGCTGCCACTTAACTGTGTAGTATTATTTGTAGATTACAAGGAAAATTAAATACAAATGTTAAAAAAACAAAATAAAAGAAAAATGTAATAAGAAGATAACATCACAAACATTTCATTTGTCGAGCTTCTGTATACGATCTTCAAACTGTAATAAAGTGAATAAAGATGTGTGACCCTCCTGAGACGTGATGACCTGATGGTGGCTTTAATAAAACATTTGAATTCACACTAAAGTCTTAAAGTAGACGTGGACTCTGACCTGCTGCTGGTCTTTAATAAAACATATATTATATTCACACTAAACACATTTAAAGGAGACGTGGACTCTGACCTGCAGGTCCCGGATGTCGAACGGCTCCTCGTAGATGTACACGGTGTCGGCGCCGGCCGCCAGCCCGCCCATGCTGGCCAGGTAGCCGCAGTAGCCGCCCATCGTCTCGATGATGAAGACGCGCCGCTTGGTGCCGCTGGCCGACTGCTTGATGCGGTCGCACGTCTGGACGGCAGCCGCACGTTATCGAGTTATTAACGAGCAGATTCACAGAAAATATATATATATACACACGCATAGGTATATATACCTACATATATATATATATGTACATATGTATATATATATATAATGTTGAACATTATATAATAAATAATTAATTATGTATAATATTTGTTATATTAACTAAAACATCGTAGGTTGTGGAAAATAAAACATAAATAAATATACATATATAATGTGTAAAGTTATATTATATCTGATAATTAATTATGTATTTACGTGTATATAATATTTGTTATATTAACTTAAATACTTTGGGCTGTGGAAAATAAAAATATATCTACATTATGTATGTATATATATATATATAATCATCATTAATTTGGATATACTTTACTAAGTGGGTTCACAGAACAGTCCAGAGACTAAATGACATCACTTGTTACTGTAAAACCAGAAAAGACAAAACATTGTTATTGAAATATAACAAAGACAACATCTCGTATACGACTCTTTCACAATAAAAGCATTTCTGTGATTTGAGACACACAGACGGCGCCACACACACATTCCTCAAAAGTCAACACAACACGAGCAGCTGGCGCACGATGCATTATGATTCCCCCCCCCCCCCCCACGCTGACCCCTGACCTCCACGATGGCGTTGAGGGCCGTGTCGGCGCCGCACACGTTGTTACTAATGGTGGCGGGCAGCATGCACATCGGGATGCTAAGCTCCTCGTGGTCGGCCCGGGCCTCGGACAGCTGCAGCAGGGACTCGAAGGCCTGGCGGCCGCAACACGGGGTTAGACCACCGGGGGGGGGGGGTAGCTACACTTCTGAGGCCCTGTGAGGGAGCGACTACAGGAAGTGGTCAGGCTGCTCCTCCGGCGCTCTCTTTCCACTCAAACAGTTTGAAACTGCTTGTTTTCTGGGAGCTCCGAAGTCGCCGAGCGAGAAACCGGCTTTTCGGCCGACGTCACGTGGAGCGTCGCGTGTTTACACGACAAACGTCTCCGGAGACGTCGAGATAAACTCGGAGCGTGAAGAAGGAAAAAAAAGACGAAATTATATGACGGTAAAAAACTAAAAAGAGATTTAAAGACACGAAGGGAAGAACTGAGGATGCAGCTCTGTAACGTGTGTGTGTGTGTGTGTGTGTGTGTGTGTGTGCTGCAGGCTGGCTCTCTCCAGGAGATGGGGGCTTCTCATTGGCTGACACTGAGCCTTGTTGACGCGTAAAGATAAAGACTGAGGGGGGGGGGGGGGGGTCTCTAGAGGCTGTGTGAGGCGGGGTTGGGGGTTGGTGGGGGGGGGCAGCGATGTTTCCTTTTATGCACAAGAATGCAACGAGGGGCTCAGAGATAATACGAGCGACGCCGGCCCGCCTCGTTCCTCGACCGCATGCAGACTCAGAGCCGCTCGGATCCGGGTACTTACCTGGGACCTCCGCTGACCACCAACAACAACAACAACAACCACAGCCGGCGTCACTGACGTGAGTCTGGATCCTCCCGAGCAGCGGTCAGGGGGCCTGTGGCCGACCTTCCCGTTGTCGTGGCGATGCACCGACCCAAGTCGCTGTGCGAGTCTTTGTTTGACAACAAACACGCCGGCTGTTTGCTGCATCAACGAGCCGACGTCTTCACCGGTGAACCGAATGAACGGAGCGGCGGCAGGAGAAGCACAAGAGAGTCCTTTTGAACCGATTTATTATCTCGAGGAGAAATGAAGCCCAATTCTGCTCCACGCATGACAAACAGGACTCCACTGAGCGAGGCGCCGAGATCGAGGACCGATCGGATCGATACTCAGTCCATATCCAAAAGCTACTTTTTATTCAAAGTTGGATCGGTGCGTCCCGATGTCTGCAACAGCCCGACAGTAACCTTCAGAACCGACTCAATAAGGCTGTATGTGGAGCATATATATATAAAAATATATATCTATATATAGATACATATATATGTGTGTGTGTTTTGAGTTTTGTGCTGCACCAGTATCACGACCCTCCAGTACGGCGTGGTCAGCAGCCGAGGGGTTAAGACCGTACGAGGGTCCGGTTCCCTGCGTGGACACAGAAAACATGGCCGCCCGCCGACACCTCTCAGCAACAATATTATGGCGCCGCCCTCAAAACGGCGAGACCCCGCCTCCGGCTGCGGATCAGCGAAGCCCCGAAACTCTCGATCAGGCCGGGTGACGATGACGACGATGACGACGCACACACACACACACACACACAGGTAGCCCTCTAACCCAGCCACACTTACATCGGTGATGGCGTTCAGCGCGGTGTCTGAGCCGACGCTGAGGTCGGAGCCCGGTATGTTGTTGGAGACGGTGGCGGGGACCATGACCATCGGCACGCACAGCTCGGCGTGGCGGCCCCGCGCCGCGGAGAGCTCCAGCAGTCCCACGTAGGCCTGCAGCGGTGAGAGCCGGCGTCTTATTGGTTGGCGTTGGGGGAGGAGGAGGGGGGGGGGGGAGAAACTACATCCTGGGGACCGCGATGTGAAAGCAGAGCTGGCTGAGACGCACGGACACTTTAAACGTGGAGGATCACTGGAGCGAAAGGGGGGGACCTTAAATTGGGGGCGGAGCTGAGGGAGGCGGGGCCTGTTGGGGGGCGGACGGATGTCGGGGTTACCGCGGTCGGAGGAGGGGATGAGACGGGGAGAGGAGGTCTGGGAGAGAGCCGGGCCAAACGGGGAGGACGGAGAGACTCAGGGGACGCAGACATGTGGGTGTCGGGGCTTCTGAGCACAAATATACAGAATATATTTAGATTTATTGATTTATTTTTTAAAGGCCAAAATGTTATATTTAATATTAATTTTCCCAAATTTAAGAAGTTCCCAATAAAAAAAGTGGGTTTGGCTCGGCCGTGAAGTCATAACCAAATGTGGACAGACGACGAGCCGAGGACCTTTAAATGTGTCTTTCTATAAACTTGGTTATGCAATAAAAAAATAAAAATTTAAAAGAAAAAAATTCTGTGAATCAGAAACGTTAAACAACACATGATGCATTCAGAAAGAGACTTCAATTTAATTACTACTAAAGATTTCTGATTTTATAGGAGCTAAACTGAATTTTCCAAACTGTCAGAATATAATAAAACATTTATTAAATAGTGATTGAGCATTTCTTTTAGTTTTCTCTCTCCTTCCCGACGTCACACAGCGTACCTCGAATCCTCCGATGACCAGCAGAGCGTTGATGTTGTGGATCTTAATCTGCTCAGCGATCTGTTCCAGATGTTTCCCTGGAAGAGTTCTAGCATATCAAAACAAGGGAAATATAATTGTTGTTTTTATTGAGTTAATATGAGAAACCTTACAAATGTGAGACTATACAGAACTTCTGTTATTCGTTGACATCATGACTCACCGCTTGGTGCCCAACAGCGAGCCCCCCTGGCCAGTCCAGCCCCCGACGTCGCCCCACTTGATCTCCTCGATCTGATTTTGGGACAATTTCAGAATTATTCCCACTATCGTTTATTTTTTTGCGAACCTTCCCGGTGTCGTTGTTGTCGGTGATTCAGTCAGAGAGACTTTCTGGACCTGTGGACGGTGTCACTGTGGACAGGAAACAATGACTGGGAACCGGTTTTCAGAATAAGAGACTAAAAGGTTTCGTTGAGATTAAAGTCACAAATTTAATGTATTCACAAGATGATTTTGCATTTGCTCCTAGATCGCTGAGGGATGAAAACATACAAAATTAAATAAAAAATTAAATAGAAATGTACAAATTAAAAATAAAATATAAAAATTATATATATATATAATTATTTTTTTTAAATACATTTTTTAATGCTTTTATTTATATATATATGTATAAAATTTGTATTCTTTACATTTCTATTTTATTTTATATTTTATTTTTTTTAAACTAAAAGATTATATATATTTTATTATATATATAATTTTTTTACAATTTTGTAATTCAATTTTTATTCTTTACATTTTTATTTTATTTTTATATATAAATATTTTTTTCAATGAATAAAATAAGATAGATGCAGAAAAGACAGTTTCCGGACCAATCCCGTCTAAAGGCGAGTCGCCTCCTCAGTGGTGTAAAGTTCAGGTGAACTTCTACTTGAGTAACCTAGCAACAGTTTACACAGTGTGACTAATATTGAGTCAAGGTGAATGAACTTCTCGTGCACGTGAGTTCTCACAAGACGTCGACTATGACTGACCAGCGTCACGTTCTCAGACTTCGGCCTCTGTTGTTCTATTAATTATTAAAACGGCTTTCAGACGTTGGACCCAAACCCGGCATTGTTCCTGAAGCAAAGACTCTGACCTGGCCCTTGGAGAATCCCTCGAAGCCGTCGGTCACCGCGAACATCTTGTGGCCCTCGGAGATTCCCACTCGCACGGCGGAGCGCACGGCGGCGTTCATACCGGCCGCCGGGGCGCCGACGTTCAGCACGGCCACGTTGAAGGAGCTCTGGGGATGGAGAGCGGAGGAGCAGTCACACACACACACACACACACACACACACACACACACACAGAGTCAGAGAGCGAGTACGCACGACACACACACACACATGGTGGAGGAAGCGGCAACACCTGGCACACAGTTCATCGGCTGCCTGTGATGACCCCCCCCCATGAGGCGGTGTCCTGAGAGCTCGGCGTGTCTTCTTTCACACATATTTAGAAACAACAACATGTAACAGCTGCTGACACTCGTTACGGAAGTCTTTGAAGAGGTTTCAGTATTTAGTTTTGAATTTTTTTTTAAATCAGCAGTAAGATGTGGATTATTTCCTATAAAAATAATACTAATAAGAGTGTGTGCAGCGCCTCCTCAACGTTCCGGGGTCCAGGCTGGAGACTCACGGCCGGTTTTAAGACCCCCAACCAGAGCTTTGCTGCTCGCTGCCAAGAGCGTCTGACCAGGAACATTAAAATATGATCTCAGCGTGGAGAGACGAGAAGCCAAAGTCCTCCTCCTCTCCTTCTTCTCCCTCTCCTCCTCCCTCTTTCTCTGCCTCCTCTTCCTCCTGCTGCTCTCTTCCTCCTCCTCTTTCTTCTCCCTCTTTCTCTGCCTCCTCTTCCTCCTGCTGATCTCTTCCTCCTCCTCCTTCTTCTCCTCCTCCTCCTCCCACAAAACCCCCCCCCAGACTGTGTTAGTGTCACAAAAGGACCGCAGCCCCCACAAGGCACCTGACCAGGAAGTACCTGGTGCTCCCTCCAGGCCTCTGAGCCGCTGGAGGAGGCGCATGGCGTTACGCGGCGAGGACAACGTGTGGCTGAACCTAAACTAACAAATAAAGTGTCTTCTAGATCCGTTTACTGCTTTTGAAAGAGTGAACTCACATTGGGGAGCTCAGAATCGGCTTTGCGGTTGGAGAGGAGTCGGTAGGTGCTCAGGTTGTGTTCGAAGCTGCTGCAGAACCCCGACGAGGAGAACAAAGGAACGTCAGCCAGCGTAGAACCATAGGAAACGACCTCTTCGTTTAAGCCGTGGACTTATTTTTTGTCGGTGATTTAATCCGATATTTTAAATCACAAACCGGAAGAAGTTGAAGTAAAGAATCATAATAACAAACCTGCCACGCAGTCTCACCGCCTCTTCAAATTTCTTCTCATCCATGGCCTTCTGGACCTCCTGGGTCTGAACAAAGAAGAGCGTCAACCATTCATGCTCCGTCTGTTATCACATACACACACACACACACACACACACACTCACCATCTGAACACACTCCATAAGTGGCAGTCGAACTGCCTGGTTGCCGACCAGAGACACAACGCAGGCCGGGGTGGTGGCCGAGGCCTCCAGTAACGCCAGCACCGCCTCCACGCCCATACGACTGGCCTGCAAGGGTCAAAGGTCGTCTCAAGGTCAATACGGAGCAGCAGGATGTCGGCAGTGTAAATAACCATGTATGGGGGTCGGGGGTTTTCCGAAGCTCGAGACGTCGGGGAAGGAGAATAATCATGTTTTGACTCGTCTCAGGAACTGGAGAGAATTTCTCGTGAACTTTTTTTTTCCTCCCCCATTGAGACGTAATTTCTAAAGATATCGTGACTCACCAGGATCCTGTCGAAGGCGGAGGGCGTCCCGCCTCTCTGCACGTGGCCCAAGATGGTGACCCGGGTGTCGAAACCCAGGCAGCGTACAACCAGCTGGGTTTGGAGGGACGGTAGAATACAGTGAGCTTCATAAAAGGAACGGCGTGCAGTGATATCCAGTGTACATTCATATATATTATATCATTATACTCACGAGTTTTTACTAAACACAGGGGAAAAATGAAACTCAGCCATGATCTAATATAACATTCATTTTTTTATAGCAACTTGTAATCAAACAATCTTAAGAAAATGCAGGAATAAAAACAAAAATGTGGTTGCAAAGGGACAAAATGGAAACAAGATTTTTTTTTATAAAGGTGGGGATGTTTTAGAAAAAATAACTAATCAAAAATAACCGAATAAGAATGTGAAAAGTCAACATAACAACAATGAGGGGGAGGAGCATGTTTCTGAGGGTCCGTGACTGTACTTACGTCCTTGATATAATCAGGAGTTATGGCCTTGTTGTGGGAGTCTATGGCTCCCTCAGCTACAATAATAATGTTCAGCCTTTTCTTATCAGCGAGGTTCTGCAGAGACGCGAGAGAAGCAGAAAGGAGTTGAGGAACATGACAGAAAACGTCAACGACTGACACACATGCACGTCTTTAAAATAATAAATAATAACACCAGCAGCATTGTAGACATTTAGTTGTTTGTCTTTCTCCAGCAGACACTCGCCACATTGTGGAGGGGGGACGCTTTAATATCTACAGCGAGCTGAACCTGTTTATTAGCTTTAATTATTAATTGTTAGCGGGTTAGCTTCAATATGCTCGGGAGCAGCGGGCTCTGCGCCCCCTGACACACGTGAATCGAAGGATTTGAACAAGATGTACTGCTTGTTTGCGACAGCCAATCATCAGACCGTCTGCCACCACGTGTCCTCTGTAGCCAATCAGAGCTCCTATGGCAACCACGAGACAACCGGAGAATGTCCGCTGTAGCCAATCAGCGCTCGTATCGCAACCAGGAAGTACCCGCAATATATAACGAGCTCACGGAGACTCACGATGATTGACGAGAACACCCGACTAAAAATTGTTTACGTCCGCCGACGTTTCGACGGTTGAATACACGTTATGTGACATATATTTCCTTCCCGTTGCTCGGCAACGAGCTTACCCGCCAGCTAACGTGTCTTACCGTCGATAAAACCGAGAGCGAGTGAAAGCCGTGTGTGCGTGTGTGTATCTGAGCGTGTGTGTGACTAGAGTGAACAGCCGGCTCTGTGGCGCAATGGATAGCGCATTGGACTTCTAGCATGTCATATGAGATGATATTCAAAGGCTGTGGGTTCGAGTCCCACCAGAGTCGTCCCTTTTTTAGTCACTTCACATTAAATTACTTTGTAACTCATTATAAAAGTTCCCAAATTGGCACCGAAGCGCGGAAAAAACAAAAAAATTCTTTTAAAAAGTCACTTGGTGAATAGAATGTAATTACTACAGTGTGTATGTTCATCTGAGTTATTCATTATATTGCGTGTTATTCGCATAAGTAAAAAAGTATTAAACCGAATCGCATGAAATTGGGTGGGATGATAGGTTATTATCCGGGGACCATTTGATTAGATTTTGGGATCGATCGGGTCAAAGGTCAAAGGTCAAGGTCATGAAAAGGTCAAAATCTTCTTTTTACCATAGCGCGGTCAATTTATATCCAATTGGCATGCAAATAATGCCAAAATGTTCATAATTCAATGCCCAATCTTGTGATATGCGAAGGTATGCGCTCTACCGAGTGCCCGTTCTAGTTACATATGTCACACAATACATATAAAGATCAGCTGATTTGTTACCTCAGACAGTTTCTGACACATGTTGTCCTCCCAGCCGTCCTCGGGAGGCATTTCTGGGATAAATACCCAGTCTGCACCGCAAGACAGGGCACTGACCAGGGCCAGGTATCTGTGCACACACACACAAACACACACACACACGCACACTTTAATGATCACTTGGAATCTTTACTTCTCTCTAACAGATATTTCACACATGCCTCCCTTATCAATATATACCAGGCGGTGACTGGTTTGGTTATTGATACCGAGAGTGCCGCAGCATATTTAACTAGCGTGCGTACGCAGACCCTCCTGTGTGTGTGTGTGGTGTTCAAACCTCTGCCTCAGAGGGGAGAGCCTACCCGCAGTGTCGGCCCATGACCTCCAGCACAAATGTCCTCTGGTGGCTGGAAAAGACGGTGAGAAGCGAGAACGTCACGAACAAGTCAAGAAAAGAGCGGACAAAAAGACGTCGCCGCGAGGGGGGCCTTCGCTCGGCTCACCTCTGAGCGGTGGTCATGATGGCGTCCACCACCTCGATGATCCGGTGCAGCGCCGAGTCGGTGCCGATGGTCATGTCGGTGCCGCAGAAGTCGTTGTCGATGGAGCCGACCATGCCGACGATGTGGAGCTCCGAGTTGACGCGGGTCGCCTCCTCGTCGATCAGACCTGAGAGAGAGAGAGGGGGGGGGTGAACTCTCTTGACACCTGCAGCGATGAGCCCCCCCCCCCCCCCCAGAGACGAGGAACCTCGGTCCAGGAGATACGGTTCTTCTTGGAGTCCGAGCTGGCCCGACCTCTCCGCTGACCTCTGGGCGCTCACCTTGCTGCAGCAGCTCGTCCAGCAGGCCGCTCCACTCCTCCCGGAACAGGTTGGCGCCGGTGAGGCTGCCGTCGCCGCCGATCACACACAGGTTGGTGATGCCGCGGCGCACCAGGTTGTGCGCGGCCTTCAGGCGGCCCTCGCGGACGCGGAACTCCTTGCAGCGGGCGCTGCCGATGACCGTGCCGCCCTGGAGGGGAGACGGCGAGCGCAACCCGAGGTCACGTCACGCGCTTTGGTTTCGCAACTGTTACGCAATCCGCTTTGAGACAACGGAGGTCGCCGGGTCTCGGACACGTGGTCGGGGGGGGGGGGGGTGGGCTCACCACTTGCAGAATGCCGGAGACGCTTTCCCACGTCGCCTCTTTGATGTTGTCTCCTCCGTCCACCATGCCCTGGTAGCCCTGAGAGGAAGAGACACACACGGTGAATGACACACACACACACACACACACATGGTAGTCAGGGGACTATATGAGTGACTTTAGTCTTACCCTGAGCACTGACATGTACGGCAATGTTGCTAATTGTTTTTTTTATTATCAATTCAAAGAATTTTATTTAAAATAAAAATCGATATAAAAATGTATTAAAAAAAATATATTAAATGTATATAAAAAATATATACTATGACTATAATTTTATTAATTTTTTTACAATGTAAAAAAAAATCCCACAGTCATAATTTCTGAGACAACAAAATATTTTTAAACTTCTTTCAAAAAACGATTACATTATGAAATGTAAGTCGTCACATTGGAGGAGCTGGAAACAGAGTGTGTGTGTGTGTGTGGCACTTTGGATAGTTAACGTTCCGCTGTCAGTTGACATTCTGCTGGTCGACAGCGTGAGAACCAAAACTCTCACCACGTTCCCCTCGAGAAGCTTTTGTAGCTCTGCTGTTTTGTTTACGCCGATGCAGAGCCAGAAGAGAAAAGAAAGGCGACTTGGCACTCAGCCGTCGTGACTCACAGCCGAGCGGCCCCCGGAGCCCGAAGGGTGAGGTGGCCCCCGGTAATCCAATTACAGCCACACTGAGACCACGGCCACTCTCTCTACGCCATCAGCGCGTATTTATTCTCAGACGTGGTTTGAAGAATAATAATTACATTTTGTGTGCAACTTGAAGTTTTTATTATTATTATTATTAACGTCGGTGAACACTTCACATTTTTTACTTTTCACTGTCTGTGTGAAGAAAGAAGCTTTCGGGAGAAACGCGTGATGGAAAAGTCATTAAAAATAATAATGCAAATAAAAATTTAATTAAAATGTAATTTTGAAATGTCTAAAGTACAAATTTATCAAACAAAATAAAGAATTCCGCACAATATAAATGTACGGATTTTAAGGTCATTGCAGATGTTTTTTATTATTTTTTTGAAGAAAAAAAACCAGACTAAAGATTAAATGAATTTATGAAATTAAAGAAAAATTACAAAATTAAGTAAATAATGAAATCAATAAGAGAAATAAATAATGAAATAAATATTAAAATAAATAGTATAATAAATAATGAAATAAATAATTTAAAAAAAGATTATAAAATAGATTAAAATAAATAATAAAAATAAATACAATGAATATTCAAATAAGTAATACATTAAATAATACAATACATAATAATTGGGCATTATTTTTAGTAGCCGTGTTGTAAACAACGTGATCTGTGTGTCATCAAACGCACTGAACTCAAATACCGAGAGCTCCACGTCACCGTTTGTTTACTCGAGCCAACGGACCCGACGGGGAGCTGGAACAGTTCCAGTGGGCAGGAAGTCACGTTTCCTCTGACAGGAAGCGTGACACGGAGAGCCTGAACTCCGTATCCGCCTCCGAAATAAACTCCACCGCGATAAAAAAAGTACAAACGTCTCATAATCAGAGACTTTTTCTCTCATCAAAAGATGAGGTGTGCACGGCGACGCGTTGGAAGGAACCGACGACTCCTCGAGCGTCTTCAGAGGAGCGTTTTGTGATCTCACGTTTTGGTTTTCTATATTTTTATTTCACGGCATCGACACGCCGACTCCGTCTTCCATCCTCTCGGTAAACCCACAATAAATATGGATTTTTTGTAAATGTACATCGATGCAAACATTCAAGTGTTGGAAGAATAATTATTTTCTGAACCCCCAAAAAACAACAAAAAACAATAAGCTTTCAAGAAATTCACAAACAGGTTAATCGTTGTTTATTCGCTATTTTTCCTCAACTAATGATCTTATTAAATATATGTATTGACTGTTGTAGCGTCTGTCACGCCTCTCAGGACTCACCTCGTGGATGAAGTAGACCTT
The DNA here is from genome assembly GCF_029220125.1 of Pseudoliparis swirei. Lineage (NCBI taxonomy): Eukaryota > Metazoa > Chordata > Actinopteri > Perciformes > Liparidae > Pseudoliparis > Pseudoliparis swirei. The sequence continues at coordinate 3,744,567 of NC_079395.1, forward strand.
GGCCTCCACGTAGATGCCCATCCGGACGACGGCCCGCACCGCCGCGTTCATGCCTGTTGCCGGGCAGAGAGCAGAGGGAGAGCCGAGTCACTGTCACATGAATAAAGTATCATTCATATATTAACCAATCAGCTCCGGGCAGCGCGGTAACCGACAGTTATTATCGTATTTATTAAACTTCACGGAAGCTTCTCACTGTGGTTCTCTCACAAGAAAACACTTTTTATTTTCCCTGAACTTATTAATATATTAATATTTAATAAGGTCAAAACTCACAGAGAGAGAATACCGGCATAAACAGACCAGCCAAGGACAAGAGAGGTCAAAGGTCAACGGACAGACAGACTTTTGTAGAAGAGCTCGACAGACACGCTCTGCCACGCCTTCTCCACTCTCGCCTTCGCCACGCCATCACGCCACGCCACGCCACGCCACGCTACGCCACGCCACGCTACGCCTTCGCCACGCCATCACGCCACGCTACGCCTTCTCCACTCTCACCTTCGCCACGCCATCATGCCACATTCCGCTACGCCACGTGCTTTGGCCCTTATCTGCAGACGGCGTGCGGGGTGTGACTACTCTCTGGAAGACAACGTGTGGGTTCTGGCTCGGACAGAACACAAACCCACAGGCCCGTCTGGTGGAACCGGCCGACCGGCTGGCGGGACGAGCTTCACTCTCAGAAGATGAAACGAGGGAACGTTTGACATTCTTGTCAGGAAATAAATTACTTAAATCAATAATGTTATTTTTTTACGTCAATCGATGGATGCAAACAGAGAGGGGGTGTGTGTGTGTGTGTGTGTGTGTGTGTGTGTGTGGTCTATTATGCAAGCTGCGCCCATGGGGGTGAGCGGACGTTGCTTGGATACCAGGCCGGATCTGATTGGTGGAGAAGAATCTGGGCAAACAGCAACACAAAATCTTTAATGAGTTCAACGAGAAGGAACACAACGGATGAGCCGAGAGTCACGAATAATGGTGACCTGTGTGTGTGTGTGTGTGTGTGTGCTCCCCGGAGTGCTCGCTAAAAGTTGCCATGACAATCTTGTGTCCTCTCGCAGCGAGGTCAGGGGTCACCGCAGAAGATCACGTCAAATTAAAAAAGGATTTGAACGTCTGACCTGGGGAAAAAAATTCAAGATGTCAAATCGTTCCGGGCTCTCTCGACTTTCACGACCACCGACCGATGTTGTAACCGCCTATTTGAGGTGTGCACGTGTGTACGTGTATATTATAGTCACGGGATGTTGCTGAGCATTCTGGGTAATCTTCCATCGTATCTTTAAAGAGTCCTGACAGGAGTTATGAATGGAGAACCATCGATACGCCGAGGCGCACGAGCGACTCCGAGCGTCAACCGGTGGTGATTAAATCTCCGCCAGGAGGAGCACGTGATGCTGTTGCACGTGATGCTGTTGCACGGTGACGAGCTCCAGCCGACAGGGACACAGTGTTACGTAACAGCCAGCCAACGAGACGAGAGCGGAGGGAGGCGATGGAAGAGCACGAGACGGATCAGCCATACGGGGGCAGGGTGGCATGTAGAGGACTATATGAGTGACATAACGCCACCCCCCCCCCACCCCTGAACATTAATTATCAGTATAAAATATAATATATTTATTAAGTATTAAACCCTAATGACCCTTGCATTCATGTAACTCCCCCTCTCTGTTCTTCCCCACATCACTCCGTGCCCGGTCCCCCCGCCGTGAGAACAAGAGCAGTAAAACGGACCGGAAGTCGATTCGCTGGAGCCGCCCTTCAAAATAAAAGCGCCGCGGTGCAAACTGGAACGTATGACGTTTACTGCGAAGGCGTTTTCCCGGAAGTGGGCTCTTTTGTACTTGACACTTTGTTCTTCTACACATGAACTGTAATCACGAAATAAATAATGAAAACAAAAATGATTGATGAGAAGTTAATTTGATCGCTTTATAGGTCATCTAACTTTTAAAAAGCTAAACAAGTTCGATGGAATTACACAGGAAACCTCAAAAAGTACTTCAGTAAGACAGTATGAAGTAAATAATATACTAAAATATACATATATTTGTTTTTTATGTCGTCTTAAAGTAAGGTCATTACATTCTGACTGAGCTCTTTATGAGATTACACCGAAACATCAGGATCCACTCCAGGTTGACGATTACGTTTTAAATCCTCGTGCACGCGCGTGTCCGTGCACGCACGCACGCACACACACACACACACACACACACACGCGTCATGCAATATCCATATAAATGCAATGGTGCAGGATGGAGGGGGGGGTGGTCTTACGTAAAAGATCACTTGTTGATATTAGTGCTGCTGCTCCAACTGATTAAAAAGCACCTATTAAGTCACGTGTTTAACAGACTTATTATAAATATAAATATTATATTATATTATTATTCTCCTGGATAAATATTAGAACATCCATGTTAAAAATAATAATTTAAAAAAAGACAACCTCTCGAGGCCACACATCCATTATCGGACAGCTCCTGGTCGTTTAAGTGAACGCTTGGAATCAAACTAGCTTTATAATAACTACACTGTGGAATAAATGACAACCGTGAATCCCGTGAGTGTCCCCGGTGCCGCACCGATTAACGGAATCTCTCATCTCAGCTAACGGGAACCCCCCCCCTCCCCACCACCCCCCCACCGCTGCCGCTGCTGTCCGATAATGGAACCCGGGGGTGCTTACCTTGCGCGTCTCCTCCGCTCGTGAGCACCGCGATGGATTTCCCGGCGCCGGACAGATTCTCGATGAATTTCCGCGTGTCCTGCCGCTTCGGTGCCGCCATGTTCGCCGTCGCTTGCCTTCGACGCCCCCCCCCCGCGCGCGCGACCCTCCTTAAATCAAACGGTTCGGTCCTACAGCCCCACTGCCGGTATCTGCGCGTGGAGTCGGACTGCAGTGGTTACCGCCCTGGAGTTTCACGTACACGCACGTATATAGTCCTGATCAAAGATTGTACATTAGGTGTGATGACTCACTCTCTACTTTATTAGGATACAGCACAGAAGTTACCAACAACATATGAGTTGTTTAACCATATTTGTGTTGTTGGTCGCATGCAGAGTGGTCAGGTTCATAGAGAACAACGGCTCACAATTTTTAAAAGTATTTAATGTACATAAATAGACACACAATGACCACAAAGACGCACAAAATGACCACAAAAACACACAAAAGTGATGGATATTAATCAACTGAACTACAAATATTCTCCCCAAAGTGATTCTGCTATGAATGCCATTGTTTAAAATAAAGAAATAATTGGTTCCTTCCATCGGATATGGGATTATTGCAGATTATTTTCTCTGTTGCATATAAACGTTTACTTACACAAGCAAATCTTCATTTTTAAAGTGAGAATACAATCAGAAGAAAACAAAAAATAAGCTAACGTTAGGCTGTAAAGGAACTACACCCTGGTCACATGACTGTCAGAGTACAGTATATGTATTTTCTTCAATAAGGGAGTCGGGGGAAGCAAAGCTATAACTTTGAGAACAGGCCTTTAAAGAATACATCGCCCCCTGCAAAACCCGGTGACTTGATTTTAGAGTATTTTCCTCAAATGCGTCACATTGTGTATTTACATTTTTTTATTTGTTTGCCTTTTTTCCGCTCTTTTCTCATCCAGCTCCCAGTGGGCGGTTTTAGAAATATAACCAGAGTGAGAGGTCTTCACTTTTTCTCTGATCTTCTTTGGTTCTCACGAGCTGGCCTCTTGAGTCGGAGAGGAGAGGACAGCCGAATCCTCCAATGGGAGTCCAGAGTCTGAGATACTCCTAACATATTTGGGTGTCTTTATCTTCTGTGTCATATTTCAAAGTTATGATATTTCATTGTTCCAGCTGCCACACGTTAGAATCCCTGACCTTTCAAGGAGGTCATGACCTTGAGCAATCGCTTGCTTTATCTCAATGGCCACACATCAGTGTGGCATCTCACGCCTGTCGCCAGCCAACAAGTGTGTCATCTTTCATAATAGTGTATTAATGACAACAATGGAGGTACAAATAATGTGTTTTAACTTCGATTTGAGATTACTGCGAGGATGAATAACGGGGAAATAGTAATAACATTATTTGTCTTGCGCATAAATGGTTTGCAGACTTTTATTTCGGCCTAATACGGGGTCAAGCTCCAATATGTTGGATACTCCACTTCCCATAATGCAACTCAACATGTCTTTACTACCCACTTCCTTTGGTAAACCTTTTTAAACTGATAATCAATACTAAAGCAAGCAGCGATGAACGGGTCCTCTTCCTGCTTCGCACGTCGGGGGTGCTGGCCGGACGCCGGCCCCCTCGGCCGAGAGCGCACGCACGGCGTTCGGGCGTTTGACCGTTCGTCACGCGACACTGATTTTACTTTGCTAGTCGGTGGCGCTTTGACTCCGAGTGAAAAAAGGCTTGTTGATATCCTCAGGCCTTGAATTCTACGAAGCATGAGAAGTTTGGAGCAGATTTGAGCGAGTCCAGGGTTAGCAGCAGGGGACGCTGTGACAATTTGAACATATACATGCATCACGTGTATCCATGTGAAGTCTAGACCTTGTCATGTAAATTACATGTGAATGTGATTCAACGTGTCGCTACGAGCTCCACAGGGAAGCATCATCGAGGTCTTAGGTCTATTCTGATATATTTTGAGAGCGATCTGAATAATCTGCGAGGAGCAGTGTATACAATTAAAAAACATGTAACTTCCTAGTGCCACTAGTTGGCGCTAAGACCAGAATCAAAAATTTGCATATGGATGTCTTCAGGGTCATTATGTCATGATGTATGAGAAATATGGAGCAGATTCCATAATGTATGGCCGAGTTACAACAACGTCAATTTTCATGGCGAATGGCGTTTCTTTGCCGGTCCGGCAAACGCACAAAGTTTAATATTATTGAAATCTTTTAAGGCCATTTCAAGACAAAGGTCTCAAGACCATATAGGCCAAGTTTGGAATGTATCGGGTTTAAGCTCTAGGAGGAGTTAACCCCTAAAATCATGAAAAAAGGCCAAAAAGGCATATTTTGAGGGATTGATTATAGCGCCCCCTAATGTTCAAACGTTATGAAAAAATTAAGGTAGGTTAAAGGTGTCCTTGTGGACATAGGCTACCAATTTGGTGAGGATAGTCCAAGTGATTTGGAAGTTAGGTGTCTTTACAAATAAGGCCACACCCCTTGGATGTTCATTGGTCCATATCTTCTGAACGCAATGACATATTAACTATCTTTCGAAGATTTATGATGGTATTGAATCAATAATGAACCACAACAAGTTGTGTATGATTCGGACGAAGCGTTTAGGAGAAGTTGGAAAAAAAGTTTTTAAAGAAATTCAAAATGGCGGAAAATCTAAGTAGGCGGAGCTTAGGGGTCTGAGAGGCTTTTTTGTAGAGCTGGTCAATTATGACCTCTGGACCAAATCTCAAGTCAATCGGTCATCGGGGTAAGAAAACTATTGCTACTGAAAAAGAAAGTTTGTAGGGGGCGCTATAGAGCCATTTCTTTATGTACTAATACGAAAACTCAATAATATGAAAATTGACAGTGGACTTCAGGAGGAGCCCCCCAACACTATCCCCGCTCACCATTCAAAATAGCACTGTTCCTGCGGTGGAGACCTTCAAGTTTCTGGGATCCACAATCTCCCGGGACCTGAAGTGGGCCTCCAACATTAACACCATCCGCAAAAAGGCCCAGCAGAGGCTGTACTTTCTGCGCCAGCTCAGGAAGTTCAACCTGCCTCAGGAGCTGCTGATCCTTTTTTACTCCGCCATCATCCAGTCTGTCCTCTGCTCTTCCATCACTGTGTGGTTTGGATCGGCCACCAAACAGGACAGAGTCAGACTACAGCGGATCGTCAGGTCTGCAGAAAGAACCATTGGTTCCAGCCTCCCCTCCATTCTGGACTTGTACACCGCCAGAGACAGGAAGCGGGCAGGAAAGATCACTGCAGACCCTTCACACCCTGGACACAAGCTGTTCCAACTCCTGCCCTCTGGTAGGCGCTACAGAGCACTGTACGCCAAAACCACCAGACACAGAAATAGCTTCTTTCCACTGGCCGTCACCATGATGAACAATTAATCAGACTCTTCCATCTGCACTATCTGCACCTTTTGACTACTGTCTTTAATGTCTTTTTTATATTTATCCCGCTTATTGTATATTGTGTGTGTGTATAAGTACGGAAGAGCAAAGTGTAACCGGAGTCAAATTCCATGTATGTGCAAACCTACATGGCCATTAAAGCTGATTCTATTCTATTCTATTCTATTCTAAATATAACACACCCTGACTTGATTTTTATCAACCTTATATCTAGATTTGGCATTTTATTTTTAAATTAAAGTGTTATTTTATTATGTAAATGGAATTTAGTGCAGGAATAACAATGTGGCACTGTATACAAATATATATATATATGCAGAAACAATCAGAAAAGTGATGAGGACTTTTGAGATGAATGCATTTAATAAATACTCGAGGGGAATGTCGCCCCCTGCTGGTGTAAAGAGGTCATTGCACACACAGAGAGACAGAAAGCCTTTTTATCAGATTACAGAAATTATTTTCATTCATGTCAGTTTTTATTATTATTTTTTAGACGGGAATAAAAAGACAGAGGCGGTCCTTCTCAATAAAAATAATTTATTTACAGTGGCATGAATCATAAATTAACGAGCAGCTTTGGCAAAAGCAACATTAGAGTCTACAGCTTGCATAAAGTGGTGTGAACGTCTGGACTTTTGAATCATAAAAACAGCCACACTGAATAAACCGTGTTTACCGGACTGTGTGACTGAGATATTGAACATGAACATCAGGGCAGAGAGAGAAGAAAAAAAAGAGAAAATACCCCAAAAAACTGTGAACAACTTTGACATTTTGCTCTGATCAAACATCGCCTTCTCTATAATAATATAATTATGTTTTCTACTACATTGCAGCACAAAGAAAATCAATGTGTCGCCGTGGTTTTATTTTATTATTTTCTGCACAATGATGTAATATGAAATAATTCAGCCATAAAAAAGGCGATAAAGTCTCCGTGTGAACAAAAAGCGCGGTGACCCATTTGCTCGGCGGCTCCAGATGTTTGTGTTGTAACCATGCCGACGGCTGCAGTCACGACGTAACAACATACAGAAGAAAGAATCATTCACACTCTCTGATTGCATTGGGGTCTCAAAGCCTCTGAGGATGAGGACGCTTCTAGACTCTGGCGCCCTCTGGTGGTAGAAACACAAAAACACAAACGCGGGGACGGCGGGATTTTTTTGTTGTTGCTCGAAGCGACACCGCGAATTCACGATTTCTTTTCAAGGATTGTTAGATTTTTTTCCTTCTTCTTCTACAAAACAAGAATTCATTTAAAAATATAACAAATAATTTAAAGATGCTAATAACAGAAAAAAAGATCGACATGTGGTGAAAGTAAAATGTGAGCAGCAGGCGTTTGACAAAAGATCTGTGAAAAATAACGTAAACATTCCAGTTGATGAGGAACTTAGTGCTTACCTTCCCTCCATTTAGTATAATAGATTTTTTTCTTTCCGTTGCTTTAAAAATATGGGAGTAGTTTATTATATTTTTTTAAAAGGGTGAGTTATTTAACAACTCCCTCGCACAGTTGTCATATTATCTCTAGAAGCCGAAAACCGATTTATTGTACCGGCTGTAAACAAGTTGATTTATTTCTGTAAAGCTGGACATTTTAATCTAGACGTCTATGGGGAAATGACTCTCTTTTGAAGCCTCTAGTAGCCGTTTGAAGAACTGCATTTGTAATTCTTTTTAATTTTCAAAGTCTTTCTACAACTTCTCTCCGTGGCATTTTGTACAGAAACATTCAAAATGGCATCCTGATGATTTTTCCATCTTCTCCGCATTGATTTGGTATTTTCCGGTTGCTCGTTAGTAATCGGTCGTAAAGGTTCGATCGCTTCTTGCTTCTCCGGCTGCGACATCGATGTCATTAAAAAATTAAAAGGAAACTGCAGCTCAATTTAACCGTCCTCACCGCAGTTATCATAATCGTTGACATACGCAGGTTAAAACGTCTCTTCCTGGGGATGAAATGCAGACGGTTGCCATGACACCAGCAGCGTGAGGCGGGAGGAGCGCGGCTCTGAGGCATCGAGCTTCGTCTCCGGCATCTTAAAAAGGTCCTTACGGGAATTACAGTATTTTGCAATTGGTAAAAATATTCATCTCTGAATAAAGAAAAATCTTCAATGAATATATATTTAAATATATATTTCAGTTCACAATCAAGAGAAAATACTTTCCTCTCAACATTCGGAGTCACGGGACACGAGTTCACGCTCTCGATTCCCGTGAGACCTTCGCAGACAGTTTGACATTCAGGAACCTTTCAATGGCTTCTCACTTCCTCTGGTGGGTTGCTTGTAAAATGGGGGAGGGGGGGGGGGAAGAGGGGGAGGAGCTCCGTGAACTCCTGCGCACCAGAACACGCCGTTGTGGTAGAACTACGCCTCAGTAGCGGAGGGGTGGAGGTTAATTAGTTTCTCTTGACTTTTGAGAGGCAAAGCCACCTCATTGGTTGAATCTCAGTGGGCGGAGAAAGAAAAAAATGCTTCCAATTAAATTGTTGACCGACGTTCATGTACAAGTCCACACTGGAGCAGGTACTCGAGGGCCGCGCTCACATTTTGGAGGTCATTTTTAAAACTTTTCCATTTTATGCAACTTTAAATTCATTTCAGAGAGCAGCGTTGTACTTTTTACTCCACGATGATACGCTGACAGCAGATTTTATCAATGTTAATCAACATATGTACATATATATATATATGTGTGTGTGTTAGTAAAACACCTGGCAGTATATAAAGTAATTAACCTTCGCTTCACCTTGATGCAACATTAAAGCGATGACCACATCCACAATTTGAATTCAGTAGTAACGTATATTATTCTGAAATGGGTCATTCTGCATAATATAAAGTATATATTAAATACTTCTACTTTAGTAACATTTTGAATGCAGGACTTCTTCTTGTAACACAGTATTTCTGCACTGTTATATAAATATTTTATATATATATATATACATATTTTATATATATATTTAAAATATATATACACAATATATATATACATATATTTATACATACAGGACTGTCTCAGAAAATTAGAATATTGTGATGAAGTTCTTTATTTTCTGTAATGCAATTCAAAAAACAAAAATGTCATGCATTCTGGATTCATTACAAATCAACTGAAATATTGCAAGCCTTTTATTCTTTTAATATTGCTGATTATGGCTTACAGCTTAAGAAAACTCAAATATCCTATCTCTAAATATTAGAATATCATGAAAAAGTATACTAGTAGGGTATTAAACAAATCACTTGAATTGTCTAATGAACTCGAAACACCTGCAAGGGTTTCCTGAGCCTTGACAAACACTCATCTGTTATAAATCTTTTTTTTACTTGGTCTGAGGAAATATTAAAATTTTATGAGATAGGATTTTAGAGTTTTCTTAAGCTGTAAGCCATAATCAGCAATATTAAAAGAATAAAAGGCTTGCAATATTTCAGTTGATTTGTAATGAATCCAGAATGCATGACATTTTTGTTTTTTTAATTGCATTACAGAAAATAAAGAACTTTATCACAATATTCTAATTTTCTGAGACAGTCTTGTATATAAAATATACATATATTTATAAAATATATATAAAATATACATATATTTATAAATATATAATATATATATATAAATTAAATATATATTATATATATATAAATCAAATGTATAATATATATATATAAAATATATGTACATATAAAATATATATACACATACAAAATAAAGATACATATAGAATATATATATATAAAATATATATACATATAAAATATATATATATATAATATATATACATATAATATATATATATATATAATATATATCCTGTGGTTCTTGAGCTCCGCCCACTGAGGTTGACTTTAACAAAGAAATATTTCTGCTCTTCGTTGAACTAAAACTCCAAATAGTTTTTGCCATACCACATAGAGGAAACAGGGTTATTTTAAATCTAAGTATGTACACTATCTATACACATTCACCTTCATTCAAAAAGTCATTAAATATGGAAACAGCTCCGACAGCAGAAATATATTAATTTCAAAATCGACATAAAAATTGTACCATTTCGAGACCATTCTCAAACAAAAAGATATCCTTTGAATTTTGTTTTTCTGTCATACAAAGAATCTCTAAAAACTTCTTCAAAAACTACAAATACCTGTAAAATATTTCATGGTAAGCCTCCTCATTTCGATGAGATCCAGAGGCGTGGTTGAAGCTCCTCTCCGGGTTGAACTGTTCCACACAGAAACTAAAAGTACCGCTCAGAAACAGTGTTCACGGTCGTCGTCTCCTCGACGCTCTTCCTGGAGCCGAGCTGAGCCTCGGGAGGGAGGGGGGGGGGGGCTTTGCACACGTCACCTTGACTCGTCGACCGCAGCCGGGGTCAGCAGAAATTCTATAAACGGCAAACAAACAAAAACAACATATTAATATTATTAATCACATCATTCAAAAATCATTCAAAAAGAATCCTGAAATCACACATCCACCCTGAGGGGGGGGGGGAGTTTCAAGAACTTTGTGATGGGAAATGTTTTATTTTGTATCCTCTTTTTTTATGAAGATTAACGTCATTTAAAAATAGGAGGGATGTAATTTATTGTAACACGTACACCGAGAACTAATTAGGACCTCAAACTGAGCCCTGAGGTACGCCACGTGACGCCAGGGACACGGCAGGCCTGATGAGGCAGTTTTATAATAAATATGAAATTATATAATATGTATATCATATAAAAACGACATAAACGGAGGAGTACATTAATTCAATTTGTCCACCGTGAAGGGGTCAGGCGTATTAAACATTCCTGTTAAAAACACACAATAACAGTAATAAACTTAATAGTTATAATACGGGCGAGGTCACTTTATCTTTCGAGCACATTCCAGCAACAGGGCGACTTTAAATGTGAGTCCTCGGCTCATGACGGTCTCAAAGTGTCTGACAATGGAGCTGACGATCATGAACGCGGCGTGCGGCTCACAGCGTTGGCGTCCCCCCCCTCCTGCGTCAACATGTCCATGCCGGCCAGCTGCTCCAGGGTCAGGCTGCCGTCCCTCGCCTGCGTCGGAGGAGAGAAGGACGGCGAGCGTCGTGAGAAATGAGTCGGGCGCGATCAATAAACCGACGATGAGGAGGCGTCCGCGCCGCTCTTCGCGTCTCACCTGCTCCGTGTTCATGGCGCTCATCGGCCCGGCCATGTGGGTCAAGTTGCCGCCGTCGTCGCCCCCGGCGCCCAGGCTCACGTTGCACGTCCCTCCGGTGGCCTGGGTGGAGTACTGCGACTGGGACTGCGGGGGGTAAACGCTGGGGGGAGGCGGAGCCCGTCATGAAGGTCGAATATTGACGGTAAAAATTAAAATAAAATAAAAAATAAATACTCTGTCGCTACCTGTTGCTAGGGGAGATGTTGGCGGGTTGCGGCCAGCCGCCGCTCGGCTGGTAGGCCGGGGGTCCTCTCTGGGCCGGACCCTGGGCGTGGTTCTGCTGCAGCATGGGGCTCTGACCCGGACCCATCCTGGGGGACAGCAGGGGGCTCTGGGGGGCCGCGGCCCCACACGGAAACCCCGCCGCGGGGTCCTGCTGCTGACTCATCGCTGCAGACGGGAGAGGAGGAAATGTCCGTGAGCGACTTCTCTACGTCCGTCACGACGACACCGACACACGTCAGTGAAGACGTAACCCTCCTGTGACCTTTGGGGTCAATTTGACCCCAGGCTGTTTTTCACTGTGTAAAACATACAAGAAATATCAACTTTTTTATTTATTTAAAGGGCTATTTAGGTAGTCAACAAACATAAAGTACCTGACACTTAAACCTGGGAAACAATATTAATTCTAATCATTTTCTGGAGGTTTTCATTGCTGGGGTTAAATTGACCCCAGGGGTAAAAGATGTTAGTACATTTGAACGTATCAGGAGGGTTAAAAGGATAAAGAATTATATATATATATTTTTTAAAACACTCCGTAGACTGATAAATGACCCCGACCAATCATCACCTGCGACCTACAGGAAGTGTGTTATCTGAAGGGACCCTCCCACCCGTCTGGAGGGTCTTAGTTCACCTGTGTGACCAGGAGACGGAAGAGGAGGCGAGACCGAAATGGCAAAAACAAACGGCGGAAAAACTGAAGTATAATATCTATAAAAAGCGGAGTGTGTCTGCGGCGACGCATTTAAACGATGTCCGTCTCCGTCAAACCTCCGGATCCTGTTCATGTCCTCACTCGTCAAACGAGACGAGAAGTTCATTCACAACGAAAGTCAACTCATGAAATAATTATGTTTTTCACCACCGGAGAAGTTTCCCCTTAAAAAAACCCGAATAAAACATCCCCTGTTACTTCCTGATTGGCTGTTGAACAGGTGATGACATCACAGAGAGACACAAACACAACATCCAGGCGTCACCATGCAACAGCCAATCAGAGGACAGCCCGAAGACACGCGATTACATTTGATTGGCTCCCCCTCCCCCCCGAGGAACAGAAGCCACATACGGGGTTGCCGTGGCGCCCGCCGCCCGCCCCTCGGTTCATGTACCTGAGCTGCAGAACTGGTAGGCGCCGTGCTGTGCCGGGGGGCTCATCACCCCGCCGTACTGCCCGCCTACATTTCCCACCATGCCCTGGGTGGCCTGGTGACAGCCGGGGGAGAGAGGGGAGGAGGAGGAGGAGAAGGGGCTGGAGGAGCCGGGATGAGGAGGAGAGGGCAGGCCGGTACCATAGCTGGAGGCCGGGTAGGGGAACTGCTGCGGGTTGGTGCCGCCCACGGGCATCGGCGTGGGGGCGGCGCCCCCGCCGGGCGCCATGCCGACGCCCTGCGCTCGCATCATCATGGCGTGCTGCTGCTGCTGCTGGCGCTGGCGCAGGTGGTTGCTGAGGTACTCGCGCTGACGCTGGGCCAGCATCTGAGCGTTGAGGGTTCCCTGCAGGAAGGAAAGAAGAATAAATGCATGATTAGTCGGTGACGGGTATTTAAGCCAATCACAGGCTCCATACACATGGGGACCAATGGGTGTCCAGGACTTTAAACTGAATTTACATGACCAAACATTTTCTGAAATCTCGGTTTATACATGAAAAAGTGAGACAATGTTTTTTTTGAACTAACAAAGAGAATTTAAAAGCATAGAGTTTATAACCTTAAATGAATGAGAGACAATAGTTTAGATTAAAAGAATAAACATTTATGTCTTTTCAGTTACGGTGCGTTCATTTGCAGCAGGAAAATGTTTGAAAGAGCGAATGTATGCCGGCTTATATTTTTAGCGTCTTTTAAAAAAAAGAATATTAATTATTTAAAACTCAGCGTAAATGAAACATATGAATATAATACATTTACATGACTTTTACAAAGATGTGGGGATTATTTGGAAATAACCATTTACAAATGTCATGACTTTTCCAGGTTTATATATATATATATATACATATACATACACACACATATATATACAGGACTGTCTCAGAAAATTAGAATATTGTGATAAAGTTCTTTATTTTCTGTAATGCAATTAAAAAAACAAAAATGTCATGCATTCTGGATTCATTACAAATCAACTGAAATATTGCAAGCCTTTTGCTGATTATGGCTTACAGCTTAAGAAAACTCAAATATCCTATCTCTAAATATTAGAATATCATGAAAAAGTATACTAGTAGGGTATTAAACAAATCACTTGAATCGTCTAATTAACTCGAAACACCTGGAAACACATTTTCAAATGTTAGATTTTGTTTTGCTGTTATAAATCTTTTTTTTAACTTGGTCTGAGGAAATATTCAAATTTTATGAGATAGGATTTTAGAGTTTTCTTAAGCTGTAAGCCATAATCAGCAATATTAAAAGAATAAAAGGCTTGCAATATTTCAGTTGATTTGTAATGAATCCAGAATGCATGACATTTTTGTTTTTTTAATTGCATTACAGAAAATAAAGAACTTTATCACAATATTCTAATTTTCTGAGAGTCCTGTATATATATATCCACATGTAGACTGACCTGGGTTGGTAGATTGGCCCTTAGAGGTAGATTCATATTGGACACTCCGCTCATCTGGTTCCCCATTGGCTGCCGGTTCTAGGGGGTGGGACAGAGAACTTTATTCATCTCAATCATTTCGGGACACGGAAACAACCACTCAAGAGATAAAACGACACAAAATAATAATAATAATAAACCTGACTTCATCCAACTTTCAGATTTGTCTTCTGTAATAATAATGTATAAAATTAGCATTATATTTATGAGATAATGCCTTATTTGCACATATAGTGTCATTAATTAATGTCTGAACGTCATTAATTGTCTTAATGTCATTAATCCACTGGGGAAGTTAATAACCCAATTGCTTGACGCTGCTTCTAGTTCCTCATGTCGCCACCAGGGGGCAGTCGACTATTCAATGTGTAGAAATAGAGTAAGAAGCACTTAAAGTCCCACTGAATATATTCTGACATATCAAAATATTGCCACAAGCCCCTTTAAGATGAACCGTTGAGTATTAGTGCTAATCCTAAAACATCCGACTGCGAAAACTAAATAAATATAATTTAATAAAAACACAAAAGCAGAGAAATCTAGTCTTAGAGCATAAAGACCCTGTTTACACAAAGAGGAACATTATGGGGAAACGAGGTCAGTCACAAAGGGTGCAGTCTGTGTCTGCAATCATCTTCACGAGTGAGTGTAGGAATTGTGTGTAGGTGTTTGTGTGTGTGTGTGTGTGTGTGTGTGTCATGTGTGTTCATTGTTAAGTGTCTCCGCAGCAGGGAGTTGCTGATGAGGCAGAAAGCTGCAGCACATTAGTTCTTTTCGGGCTGCTAAGTGAACTCGAGCTCCGCTGCGTTCCAACGTGAAAAAATAATATATACATTTATTTTAAAAGAGCAAAAAGGAGACGGCTTTGTTTTTGAATGTTGAATAAAACAACGATGTCTTTTGTTTTCATGGAAATGAGCCACTTGAGAACGAATAAAAACGAGGACTTCCAGCTGCATCAAGTAGATATATATATATATATATATACACATACTGTATATCTACATATATACATACACACATACATTATATACGTAAAGGGGGTAAAATATACGTATACACGTATACATATATGTATATATCTATGCATACATACACATATATCTAAATATATGTATGTATATTATATACACACTTTCAGACAAATACACATACATACTGTAAAAAAAGTATTATATATATATATAGTAAATAAAGATATTGTAAATGAATAAACATCGTAAATAAATAAACATAATAAATAAATAATCATAGAAAGTAAATATATATATAAATATATATAGTAAATAAAGTTATTGTAAATAAATAAACATAGTAAATAAATAAACAGTGAAAAAATAATCATAGTAAGTAAATAAATATATATACATATATAAAGTAAATCAATATATCATAAATAAACATAGTAAATAAATAAACATGGTAAATGAATATATGACATGTATTATATATCATAATCATGTCATAATGCTGCGTTAGTTTGACAAAGCTGGATGACGAGTCTAAACAAAGCAGTAATAGATAGTGTCGTAAACTGAGTTGAAGAAAAACTAAAACAAACTAAAGCCAGCAAACCTGTAAATAAACAGAAACTAAAGTCGAAAAGTCAAAACTAGAACTGGAAGAAGAATGATTTTAATGTGTTGTCTCCACCCACCTGCTGAGCCTGGAGTCGGTGCTGCAGCTGCAGCCTCAGGTTGTTGGGCTGAGGGGGAACTCCTGGACCGGGCCCCGTCGGCCGGACCCCGACCGGCCTGGGCCCCGCGCCCCCCGGCATCCTCATCATCGGGGGGTAACCGGCGGGCGCCATCCTCTGCTGCCCCATGTGGCCGCTCATAGGCGGGCCGTGGAAGCCCCCGTCGGGGGGGGCGCCGCCGTAGCCGGTTGGGCCGCCGTACCCCGGCGGGACGCCGTAGTGCTGCTGACCGTACAGGAAATGCTTCATGTTCGGGTCCGAGGAGCACAGGTACTGGTCCGGGTCCGAGATGGGGCCCTGCAGGGTGGGAAGAGGGGGTACGGATATAAAGAAAATACACAAATGAATTCCAAAAGGAAAATCCTCTTTCCGTTTGGAGCTCACCTGTCCGGCCAGAGTCGGGATCCCCAGCATCTTGTCGATCTCCTCCAGACCCTCGTAGTCCTTCAGCACCGAGCACAGCTGGCTCAGCAGGGCCCCCTCATCCGGCGGGCCCTCGGGCCCACAGCACCGCAGCCCCTCCTCCTGGGGGGCGCCGTACGGTGGCCTGTAAGGCACCTCGCTTTTTTAAATTGTCACACCAATATGAACTCTCATACATGAACTCTGCTCACCTCTAAAAAATAAAAATAAACTGGGATGGATTGAATGACGCACCTGCTCTGGTTGCCATAGTGATCCACAGCCATCATCCGGTTCGGCCAGGGCGCATTCTGATTGGGCGGAGCGTGTTGCTGAGTGTAGGCGGGGTTTCCCATCTCCATCTCTGTAAAAGGTGGATGAGAAAAAGAAAAAGAAACTCGCATCAAATGTCCGTTTTGTCGGTTTGTGACTTCCTGCTCCGTGCGCTCACCGCAGCTCATCATCTGCATGCCGACCACGGCTCTGGACCCGGGCGCGCATCTGGCGTGCCAAGGGCTCCGACTTTCCATCGGCCCCCCGCTGGCCCCCATGGGCCCCTGGGGGCCCCAGCCCTGCTGCATGGAGCCCCGCATGGACCCGTTGCTCAGCATGCCTGATTTGGTGAAAACAGATTACGAGTCATTGAGAAGAAGAAAAGAAAAAAGGTATATTAACGTATATTAAAACCTGTGAGAGACGTCTGCATGGAGTACGATGAGTAGTACCACAAAGTACCACCAGAGGTACATCGTAACATGTTAAAGTATGACACCTTGGTAGTGTCTGTGTCTGGGACGCCATTTCTTCTCCTGCCTCACCTGGATTGGACATCACGGCCTGGTTGGCCATGCCTGCGTGAGTTCCCATCATGCCTTGCTGCTGCTGCTGCTGTTGTTGTTGTTGCTGTTGTAAGGAGTAGGGTACGTTGTTCCTGTGCTGAGGGGGGAACGGCCTGCCGGCGTTGGGGCCCACGCCGCCGTCCAGAGAGGCGATCCTGACTGGAGGAGCAGCTCGACCCGGATGACCCGGCCTGGCACTGTTAAAGCCTGCTGGGAGGAAGACGATTATATATATATTATATATATATATATATAAAATATATATTATAAATAAAATGTATATAATATATAATATATATATAAAATATATATAAATATATATATACACATTATATTATATATAAATATATATAAAATGTATATATATATAAATATATAAAATGTATATAAATATATATATACACATTATATTATATATAAATATATATATAATATATATATATATTATATATAAATATATAAAAATGTATATAAAATATATATATATACACATTATATTATATATAAAAATATAAAATATAAATAATATATATACACATTATATTATATATAAATATATAAAATATAAATAATATATATATATATATACACACACATTATATATAATATATATATATATATATATTTAAAATATATATATACACACACATTATATATATATATATATATATATGTGTTCATAATCCCTCATATCTCTCGTACCTGCGGGGCTGATGGGAGGGAAAGCTCGGTGCTGGGTGGGGGGGCTGACCCCGCCGCCGCCCGTCATCTGCAGGATGTCACTGATGATGCTCTGCTTGTCCACAGAGGAACCGGGCGCCACGGAGGTGGAGGGGGACGAAGAGGAGGCGGGCCCTCTGACCGGCGGGCGGCTGGCGAACAGCTGCTGCTGCTGGGCGCCGCTCTGCAGGTCCTCCAGCAGGTCCTCCAGCTCACTGGTCTGAGAGACAGGAAGTACACATGTGATGAAGGAGCCTCGGACATGCAGAGAACAGCAACACCTCTTCAGGACACGCTACACGGTTTCAGGGAACTTATTTGTATCCCTCTAAAAGTAAATATGTAGAAAGAAGAACATGGTATCCTATAATTAAATGGTATAAAAGGATCAGGAGCGAAACCCAACACACACACACGCCGTTTCCTGCAGCCGTTTGGCTGATGAATAGAGGAGGAGCTAAAAATAAACTGCCGGCACTAATGAGGTCATGTGTGATGTACAGTAAGACACAGTCTCGCACACACACACACACACACACACACACCGTGGCCACATATCAAGGGCATACGTTCAGATGGTAGCTGTGTGTGGGGAAACCCCCACCCTTTAATTTCTCTTTGTTCGTGCAGCGTATTATAAACCGTTTTACAGAACTTACTTTACGCATAAGTCAAACACTCGGACCCTGAGCAGCAGCTTCCTGGTGCGAGATTTAAGTCTCACACAACCTCCGATTGGGCAAAAGAAAGAAAAGAAAGGAAGAAGAAGGAAAAGAAGGAAAAGAAGCACTTTCCTTGCTCCATCCCGCTCAACAAAGCTTCTTCTACAAGCTCTACAAAAAGCCTCCTCCTCCTCCTCCGAGGGAGAGAAGTTACTTAACGTAACCCCAGTTCTTTGATAACAGAGTGAGGTGTGATTGAGTGTGTGTCGGGTGTTATGGAGCGAGTAACACACACACACACACACACACACACACACACACACACACACACACACACACACACACACACACACACACACACACACACACACACACACACACACACACACACACACACACACACACACACACACACACACACACACACACACACACACACACACACACGTTCTCTGTGACCTCTGACCTGCTCGGCCGCGGTGACGCCCGCCTCCCGCGTCTCCGTCTCCGCGCTGCACAGCGGGGGTCCGTCGGCGGGCTCCGTCTTGACGGCCTTGTCCAGGATGCCGTTGTCGTCCCGGTCCAGCAGGTAGCGCAGCAGCGCGTTGTCCTTCTTCTTGGGGCTCTCGGGCTCCTGCTTGGCGCACGGCTCCCCCGCCGACTCCGGGCCGACGGGGTCCTTCCCCGTGGCCTCCACCGTCAGCTTGGCCAGCTCCACGGGCGAGGCGCTGTTCTGCAGCAGCCGGTGGAGGATCCGGTGCTTCTCCTTGAGCGAGGTGGAGTGGTGGTGGTTGTGCCCGGCGGCGCCCGCGAGGCCGGTCCCGCCCAGCCGGTCCTTGCAGTTCTGGTCGTCCCCCAGCGGGGGCGATGGGCAGGGATCCGAGGACTCCGATTTGGTGGTGAGGAGCTGGAGCAGCTTGGTGTGGCCCTTGGTGTTCAGGAGGTGGTTTGGGACGTCGCCGTGGTCCCCGGAGCTTTCGTCGCCTTCGAAGCCGCCGCCTCTCTCCCGCTCGCCGTCCTGGTCCGGGGACGGCACATCTTGCCGGTCCCCAAAGGTCCCCAACAACTCGGCCTCTAGGCTGGGATTGTTCTTGGATTGTTGGCTCCCGCCGTGCAGAGGGCTCTCGAACGGCTTTCTGTCGGGGGACTCTGGGCGCTGGGACTCTGGGCGCTGCCCCTCGGCGAGTCCCTGGGAAACCCTGTGGCCCTGGCTCAGGGCCTGCAGAGCACTCAGGGAGTTGAACCCGTGGCCCGTTCCTGCGCCGCTGCAGACGGACGCCGGCGAGTGGAGTCCGGCTGCGGGAGAGAACGAGCCGGGGGGGTGTTGCAGGTGGGGGCTGCTGCAGCTGCTGCTGCTGCTCGCCGCCACGCCGGGGCTCTGGCGATGGCGAGGAGACAGCATGGCGCCCTGGGTCCCCGACGCGACGCCGGGGCTTCCCTGAGCCAAAGGGCTGCCCAGCTTGAGTGCCTGAGGCGTGGTCGCCCGACCCGATGCGGCGATAAAACCACGTCCGGGGGCGCCGGAGGTGTTGCTGGTGACACTGGCGTCAGGGGAAGGGGAGGGGACACTCACACTGGTCGGGGTCACTGGCGTGGTCAAGCTCTGTCCGCCCGGCATGTCTGCAGTCATGCCGCTCATGTTCTCCCTGGAAAGGAAAGAAGATACAAGAATCAGACAGGCGGGCGACTTCTGCAGAGTCACGCCGATGCGGGAGTGTCTTAAACTTGCATTCTTTCTACTGACCAGCAGGGGGCGACTTCTGGAGTCTGAGAGAAAATGACTTCTCTCTTGAGTTACCCCCTCAGTAAACAATGGAAACATGAGTTTATGGTCTCGATCTCTAGTTTCAAGTCTTCATCTTAAATCTATATTATCAAATCACGCTTGCTCTTAAAGATTGTAAAGAGTCACGTTCTCCTTGAGAACTTTAGTCTGTTATCGAACGATGCTTTTAGCCGACTTCATCCAGGCCCGTGCTGCACGTTACAGATTTTGTGTCTTCGGACTTTTTGTTCTAGCACACTTCATTAAATCCACTTTGTTTAGAATTTTACTTTTCCGTCCTGGTCATCTTTTCCCAACATTCGACACCGGGTATGCTTTAGGGCGGGGCTTACTGTGATTGACAGGTCACCGCCTCTACCAGAGCCGTATATATACGGCGTCTCTACGTCACTCCTCCTCAGTCCAAATATGTTAACTTCCGTTGGCCGGTTGCAAAAAGCCAAGATCTGGAACGCCAAACTCGGCCGTCCTCAAACCAACCACCGGGTGGCGTCACGACCACGCGTCCGCTTCTTCTCACGCGCGTCGATTCTCAAAGCCGCCGACGCGTCGACGGAACATCGAATCGTGAGGCATCTTCACCCTGGAGAGGAAGCGTTGCTCCTCCAGTGGAGCAGAGACGGTGGACACAACTGAGACAACACGGTCGAAAAGGGGCCTGAAGCCGTAACAGGAAGAGAGCTTTTAAACAAGGGTCGGCTTCAGCCCCACGCCAAACACACAGAAGCTCTCATTGTGCCGGAGCGATGATTTTTCAGTGTGAAACTTGTGGAAGTAAAAAAAATAAAAAAGGAGGCAAGTGCTCGCCATTGATGCCCCCGAAGCTCCGGGTAACAACCCGGGCATTGTGTCCTCAACCGCTGTCCAATTCCCCCGACTCTGAATGGTCACACTAAAAGTCGCTCGCAGTGGCGGGGCGGGCGGGGGGGGGGGGGTACTGTGGCGGGGGGGCGGTACTGTACTCTGGACTGGCTGGTGTCAGTTTTGCTCCGTACGTATGGCGGCGGTTCGGAATGAGAGGTTCTTTGTTCCTCATCCTCTTTGTCTGAATCAAGAGAAAACCGTGAACGCTGAGAGGGAACATGTGATAAAAAACCACACACACACACACACACACACATCGACGGGGGATGTGGACTTTTATCCAAACTAGTGGAAACTCAGTTTTAAGAAAGGTTCGTTGTTGGGACTTTATTTTTGAGGAGATGGAGCCACACTTGGGCTCCAGTCTCTCACTGCTGTGGCAGCAGTTTGGCTTTAAAAAGATAACTTAATGAAAGACAGAGACCAACAGGTGTGGAGAAGACAAGGAATAAAAGCCCGGAGCCGGTACCTCTGCAGGATGTGCAGCGACATGTAGAGCTGCGGCTCGTTGGTGGCTGGAGACCGGACCAGCTTGCTCTTGGTGTGAGCCGAGACCACGTTGCCGTCGGCCAGGGAGAATCGGTACAGAGGGCTGAGGGCGTGGCCGATCCTCAGCACTGAGAGAGAGAGAGACGGGGGAGGAGGAGTCGACGTCAGAGAGACACGACACGACACGATGCCGACAAATGGACTCTCCAAAAAGAGAAAGAAAGTGAGAAAAACAGTTCATGTATTCAGATACATTGATTCAAGAGAATCCGATTGTGTTATTGTTGGTATATTTAAAAAGTTACATTTGGATTTGAGTTCCACAATAACACAACATCCACATCTTTACATCTATTGTAGCTAGGAGAAGAAGAAGAAGAAGAAAGAGAAAAAGAGAGAGAAGAAAGAGAAGAGAAGAAAGAAGAAGGATTTGAGTTCCAATTGAATCCTCGTAGTAATTTTGGGTCACTTTTTGTCATCATGTTCTGTCTCTTTGAGGTTGTGTTCCCCCTCTTCGTACTCGCTGTGTGTCTCTTTGTAATCATGTGATGATATGTTGTGTCTCTTTGTAGTCATGTGATGAGGTCATGTCTCTTTGTAGTCATGTGATGAGGTCGGGTCTCTTTGTAGTCATGTGATGAGGTCGTGTCTCTTTGTAGTCATGTGATGAGGTCGTGTCTCTTTGTAGTCATGTGATGAGGTCGTGTCTCTTTGTAGTCATGTGATGAGGTCGTGTCTCTTTGTAGTCATGTGATGAGGTCGTGTCTCTTTGTAGTCATGTGATGAGGTCGTGTCTCTTTGTAGTCATGTGATGAGGTCGTGTCTCTTTGTAGTCATGTGATGAGGTCGTGTCTCTTTGTAGTCATGTGATGAGGTCGTGTCTCTTTGTAGTCATGTGATGAGGTCGTGTCTCTTTGTAGTCATGTGATGAGGTCGTGTCTCTTTGTAGTCATGTGATGAGGTCGTGTCTCTTTGTAGTCATGTGATGAGGTCGTGTCTCTTTGTAGTCATGTGATGAGGTCGTGTCTCTTTGTAGTCATGTGATGAGGTCGTGTCTCTTTGTAGTCATGTGATGAGGTCGTGTCTCTTTGTAGTCATGTGATGAGGTCGTGTCTCTTTGTCGTCATGTGATGAGGTCGTGTCTCTTTGTAGTCATGTGATGAGGTCGTGTCTCTTTGTAGTCATGTGATGAGGTCGTGTCTCTTTGTAGTCATGTGATGAGGTCGTGTCTCTTTGTAGTCATGTGATGAGGTCGTGTCTCTTTGTAGTCATGTGATGAGGTCGTGTCTCTTTGTAGTCATGTGATGAGGTCGTGTCTCTTTGTAGTCATGTGATGAGGTCGGGTCTCTTTGTAGTCATGTGATGAGGTCGTGTCTCTTTGTAGTCATGTGATGAGGTCGTGTCTCTTTGTAGTCATGTGATGAGGTCGTGTCTCTTTGTAGTCATGTGATGAGGTCGTGTCTCTTTGTAGTCATGTGATGAGGTCGTGTCTCTTTGTAGTCATGTGATGAGGTTGTGTCTCTTTGTAGTCATGTGATGAGGTCGTGTCTCTTTGTAGTCATGTGATGAGGTCGTGTCTCTTTGTAGTCATGTGATGAGGTCGTGTCTCTTTGTAGTCATGTGATGAGGTCGTGTCTCTTTGTAGTCATGTGATGAGGTCGTGTCTCTTTGTAGTCATGTGATGAGGTCGTGTCTCTTTGTAGTCATGTGATGAGGTCGTGTCTCTTTGTAGTCATGTGATGAGGTTGTGTCTCTTTGTAGTCATGTGATGAGGTCGTGTCTCTTTGTAGTCATGTGATGAGGTCGTGTCTCTTTGTAGTCATGTGATGAGGTCATGTCTCTTTGTAGTCATGTGATGAGGTTGTGTCTCTTTGTAGTCATGTGATGAGGTCGTGTCTCTTTGTAGTCATGTGATGAGGTCGGGTCTCTTTGTAGTCATGTGATGAGGTCGTGTCTCTTTGTAGTCATGTGATGAGGTCGTGTCTCTTTGTAGTCATGTGATGAGGTCGTGTCTCTTTGTAGTCATGTGATGAGGTCGTGTCTCTTTGTAGTCATGTGATGAGGTCGTGTCTCTTTGTAGTCATGTGATGAGGTCGTGTCTCTTTGTAGTCATGTGATGAGGTTGGTCTCTTTGTAGTCATGTGATGAGGTCGTGTCTCTTTGTAGTCATGTGATGAGGTCGTGTCTCTTTGTAGTCATGTGATGAGGTCGTGTCTCTTTGTAGTCATGTGATGAGGTCGTGTCTCTTTGTAGTCATGTGATGAGGTTGTGTCTCTTTGTAGTCATGTGATGAGGTCGTGTCTCTTTGTAGTCATGTGATGAGGTCGTGTCTCTTTGTAGTCATGTGATGAGGTTGTGTCTCTTTGTAGTCATGTGATGAGGTCGTGTCTCTTTGTAGTCATGTGATGAGGTCGTGTCTCTTTGTAGTCATGTGATGAGGTCGTGTCTCTTTGTAGTCATGTGATGAGGTCGTGTCTCTTTGTAGTCATGTGATGAGGTCGTGTCTCTTTGTAGTCATGTGATGAGGTTGCGTCTCTTTGTAGTCATGTGATGAGGTCGTGTCTCTTTGTAGTCATGTGATGAGGTCGCGTCTCTTTGTAGTCATGTGATGAGGTCGCGTCTCTTTGTAGTCATGTGATGAGGTCGCGTCTCTTTGTAGTCATGTGATGAGGTCGTGTCTCTTTGTAGTCATGTGATGAGGTCATGTCTCTTTGTAGTCATGTGATGAGGTTGTGTCTCTTTGTAGTCATGTGATGAGGTCGTGTCTCTTTGTAGTCATGTGATGAGGTCGTGTCTCTTTGTAGTCATGTGATGAGGTCATGTCTCTTTGTAGTCATGTGATGAGGTTGCGTCTCTTTGTAGTCATGTGATGAGGTAGTGTCTCTTTGTAGTCATGTGATGAGGTCGGGTCTCTTTGTAGTCATGTGATGAGGTCATGTCTCTTTGTAGTCATGTGATGAGGTTGCGTCTCTTTGTAGTCATGTGATGAGGTCGTGTCTCTTTGTAGTCATGTGATGAGGTCGCGTCTCTTTGTAGTCATGTGATGAGGTCGTGTCTCTTTGTAGTCATGTGATGAGGTCGTGTCTCTTTGTAGTCATGTGATGAGGTCGTGTCTCTTTGTAGTCATGTGATGAGGTCGTGTCTCTTTGTAGTCATGTGATGAGGTCGTGTCTCTTTGTAGTCATGTGATGAGGTCGTGTCTCTTTGTAGTCATGTGATGAGGTCGCGTCTCTTTGTAGTCATGTGATGAGGTCATGTCTCTTTGTAGTCATGTGATGAGGTCATGTCTCTTTGTAGTCATGTGATGAGGTCATGTCTCTTTGTAGTCATGTGATGAGGTCGTGTCTCTTTGTAGTCATGTGATGAGGTCGTGTCTCTTTGTAGTCATGTGATGAGGTCATGTCTCTTTGTAGTCATGTGATGAGGTTGCGTCTCTTTGTAGTCATGTGATGAGGTCGTGTCTCTTTGTAGTCATGTGATGAGGTCGTGTCTCTTTGTAGTCATGTGATGAGGTCATGTCTCTTTGTAGTCATGTGATGAGGTTGTGTCTCTTTGTAGTCATGTGATGAGGTCGGGTCTCTTTGTAGTCATGTGATGAGGTTGCGTCTCTTTGTAGTCATGTGATGAGGTCGTGTCTCTTTGTAGTCATGTGATGAGGTCATGTCTCTTTGTAGTCATGTGATGAGGTCGTGTCTCTTTGTAGTCATGTGATGAGGTTGCATCTCTTTGTAGTCATGTGATGAGGTCGTGTCTCTTTGTAGTCATGTGATGAGGTCGCGTCTCTTTGTAGTCATGTGATGAGGTCGTGTCTCTTTGTAGTCATGTGATGAGGTCATGTCTCTTTGTAGTCATGTGATGAGGTTGCGTCTCTTTGTAGTCATGTGATGAGGTTGCGTCTCTTTGTAGTCATGTGATGAGGTTGTGTCTCTTTGTAGTCATGTGATGAGGTCGTGTCTCTTTGTAGTCATGTGATGAGGTCGCGTCTCTTTGTAGTCATGTGATGAGGTAGTGTCTCTTTGTAGTCATGTGATGAGGTCGCGTCTCTTTGTAGTCATGTGATGAGGTCGTGTCTCTTTGTAGTCATGTGATGAGGTCATGTCTCTTTGTAGTCATGTGATGAGGTTGCGTCTCTTTGTAGTCATGTGTTGAGGTAGTGTCTCTTTGTAGTCATGTGATGAGGTTGTGTCTCTTTGTAGTCATGTGATGAGGTTGTCTCTTTGTAGTCATGTGATGAGGTCGTGTCTCTTTGTAGTCATGTGATGAGGTCGCGTCTCTTTGTAGTCATGTGATGAGGTAGTGTCTCTTTGTAGTCATGTGATGAGGTCGCGTCTCTTTGTAGTCATGTGATGAGGTTGTGTCTCTTTGTAGTCATGTGATGAGGTCATGTCTCTTTGTAGTCATGTGATGAGGTTGCGTCTCTTTGTAGTCATGTGTTGAGGTAGTGTCTCTTTGTAGTCATGTGATGAGGTTGTGTCTCTTTGTAGTCATGTGATGAGGTTGTGTCTCTTTGTAGTCATGTGATGAGGTCGCGTCTCTTTGTAGTCATGTGATGAGGTTGTGTCTCTTTGTAGTCATGTGATGAGGTTGTGTCTCTTTGTAGTCATGTGATGAGGTCGTGTCTCTTTGTAGTCATGTGATGAGGTCGTGTCTCTTTGTAGTCATGTGATGAGGTTGTGTCTCTTTGTAGTCATGTGATGAGGTCGCGTCTCTTTGTAGTCATGTGATGAGGTCGTGTCTCTTTGTAGTCATGTGATGAGGTCGTGTCTCTTTGTCGTCATGTGATGAGGTTGTGTCTCTTTGTAGTCATGTGATGAGGTTGTGTCTCTTTGTAGTCATGTGATGAGGTCGCGTCTCTTTGTAGTCATGTGATGAGGTCGTGTCTCTTTGTAGTCATGTGATGAGGTCGTGTCTCTTTGTAGTCCTGTGATGAGGTCGTGTCTCTTTGTAGTCATGTGATGAGGTCGTGTCTCTTTGTAGTCATGTGATGAGGTTGTGTCTCTTTGTAGTCATGTGATGAGGTCGTGTCTCTTTGTAGTCATGTGATGAGGTCGTGTCTCTTTGTAGTCATGTGATGAGGTCGTGTCTCTTTGTAGTCATGTGATGAGGTCGTGTCTCTTTGTAGTCCTGTGATGAGGTCGTGTCTCTTTGTAGTCATGTGATGAGGTCGTGTCTCTTTGTAGTCATGTGATGAGGTCGTGTCTCTTTGTAGTCATGTGATGAGGTCGTGTCTCTTTGTAGTCATGTGATGAGGTCGTGTCTCTTTGTAGTCATGTGATGAGGTCGTGTCTCTTTGTAGTCATGTGATGAGGTCGTGTCTCTTTGTCGTCATGTGATGAGGTCGTGTCTCTTTGTCGTCATGTGATGAGGTTGTGTCTCTTTGTCGTCATGTGATGAGGTTGTGTCTCTTTGTCGTCATGTGATGAGGTTGTGTCTCTTTGTCGTCATGTGATGAGGTCGTGTCTCTTTGTCGTCATGTGATGAGGTCGTGTCTCTGAAGCTCTCTCACCGTCCTGCTGGTGTTTCTTAGCGAAGGACATCTCGGCGTCGTTCTGCAGGTGGAACCTCTGGATGCAGCGCCGGACCAGGTCCTCCCAGCCCGGCCTCATGGAGGCCCGGAGCAGACTGGTGTCCAGCGACGTGATCTTACCTGGACAGACGGAGGGCCGGATGAGAACAGAGTCTCAGGTCCTTCTGGTCGTGTGAAGAGGAGCCGCTGCCTACCTTGAAGGTCCTGCCGCGTGGTGAAGCTCTCGTAGGCGGGCAGCGCAGGTCTCTCTTTGACGGGGACTCTTCGCGCCACGCAGATGAGACACGACTGGAAATCTGCCCGTTTGGAAAAGCACAGGTTTAAAATAATCCGTCACTAAAGACTCACATTTACAACTCAATGCAACGGGACACGACGGGTATTCAAGAGCAGCGTGGAAGAGACGCGGCGGCCATCTTCCTTTGGTGGCACGTGGATGGATTACGAGACAATGGGCCCTGGCTTATCTTTTTGTGCTGGGCTTTTGTGTCTCTTTGTGGTCGTTTTGTGTCTCTTTGTGGACGTTTTGTGTGTCTGTGTAGTCGTTTTGTGTGTCTGTGTAGTCGTTGTGTCTCTTTGTGGTCGTGTTGTGTGTCTGTGTAGTCGTTTTGTGTCACTTTGTAGTCATTTTGTGTCTCTTTGTGGTCGTTTTCTGTGTCTGTGTAGTTAGTTTGTGTCTCTTTGTGGTTGTTTTGTGTCTCTTTGTGGTCGTTTTGAGTCTCTCTGTAGTTGTGTGGTCTTACTGCAATTATTCTCTGTCTGTGGTTGATTTTCCCTCTTCTTGTAATCGTTTTGCGTCGTTTTGTGGCTGATTTCTGTCTCTTTGTGGTGGTGCTGTGCGTCTGTGTAGTCGTTTTGTGTCTCTTTGTGGTTGTTTTGCATCTCTTTGAAGTTACTTTGTGTCCCTTTGTGTACAGTTTATGTCTCTGAGTTTGTTCTTCCCCTTCTCATAGTCGTTGAGAGACTCTTTGCAGCTGTGTTTGCATCTTAGCAGTGGTTGTGGCCTCTTTGTAGTCTTCATGTGCCTCTTTGTAGTCATTGTGCGTCTCTTCCTGATTGAAAAGTGTCTTTTAGAGTTACATTTAGGAGGTGAGGGCCAGGGGGACCCTTGACCCTTGTGCCAGTGAGACCCGATCTATAATCCATCCATTGGGTGGGAGAATCTTCATTCCCTGGACCATATTGAGGCCCCCGAAATCAGCATCTTCAGCCTCGACGCGGATATCAAGAACTCTCGATCCCAATCAAACCCATCGCCCGAACCCCAATCTCAACCTCGCGCCCTCAATCTGTCCACCAGACGTCCTCCTCCCATCGGTGGGGACAGATTTGCACGATATCTGGTTGTCAGACATCTAAAATTAGAGTTGCCAGACGGATTCTTTTCCCCGAGTGTGTACGCGTGCGATGAGATGAGATGGGAAGCTGACAAAGTGCCACGCGCTAATTAGTCCTTCCCGGTGGATGGGAGGGGAAAAAAAGTAGAGAGGAGCGGCGATGAAAAAAGGAGGACAGGACACGAGAGACCGCGGAAAAGTGGGGAGCGAGAAAGTGACGGGAAAATGACAGGAAGTCAAGACGGAGAGGGAAAGTGGGAGAAAGAAGAATAAAAGAAGAACAAAAGAAGAACATACAGTCAATCAGTGTCGTACATGTATGATTAAGTGTGACTACCAAGTGACCCGCCGGCACGACGAGCTCCTAATTATATTACCAAACAGTGAACGACTATAAAACGGCTGCTTTGCAGCTCACCATTTTCATAGTCGGAGGAAACGCAATGCATTCTGGGAGAGTTCAGTACATCCAGTAAGCTCGCGCCACATACTTATGAAATTCCTGCAAATGCAGGACACGAAAATCCACATACTTCGCAGATGGGAACGCGGTCGCGCCCTCGTGTTTACGCTATAATTAGCGTGATTAGTATGCGATGCAAAACGCAGCCAGAGGAACGACACACGGCGGCGTGGAAAGAAAAAACGAGGGCGCCAAATAAAGAGAGGCGGGACGAGAGAGAGCGAAAGAGAAGCAACAGAACAATGTAGAGGGGGAGGAAATGGAAAAGAAGAATACAAAATAAAAAAATCTGAATAAAAGACCAAGACAGAGATGTAGGAGGCAAGAAATCAAAGAAATACAAAATATGTTGCACAATGATTATAAATGAAGCTTGAATCAAAGACTGGAGACGATACCTTCGCCCTCTTCCTTGATGGACTTGGGTTCGGAGATGGCGAAACACTGCATGGTCTCGAACTTCTGCTGCGCCGCCTCCTGCTGGTCAGACGGCGCCTGGGCCTCGCCGTCGGCCCGCGGGTTCACCAACATGCGGCAGGTGAACGTGTGGCTCTTCCTGTGGGACGAATCCCCGCCGCGATGATTGACTGGAGGAAAGACATTTTAAAGAGAAGAAAAACAGAAGAGGTTGTCAACAAAATCCCCAAAAAACAAGATGGAGTATCAGATTTGGCATCTTAAGTGGCAACACACTGAAATAAATAAAATAATAAACTGATACAGTGTCCCACTTTCCAAAATGTTACACATTTTTGTTGTTTAGAATATTTGCTTACAAAATAATAATAATAATCCTACTGTTTTTTCAGCCAGCTAACACGTCATTCAGGTAAATTGGGGTGATTTTCGTCAGAGCCCCGCCCCCTTTTTGGGTCCATTAACCTCGATGAAGTGAACGCCAACGCAGATAACGACCGATTCTTTTGCTCCGTGGTCACGCAAAGAAAATATTGAACGTATTCTTCACGAGCGACGTATGTTCTGAGCATTCTGACGAGAGGATCGGACTTTGCAGACGGAGGAAAACGCTTTTGTTCTCGACCTTTTTTTCGGTCTCAGCGCAAGACTCTCGCGAAGATCTGGCGGCTGACATTCGCGTCGACTCTATTTTTGTAAATATGGCCGAGTAAATATCCAACATGAGCAAAAGAAAATCACAAATACATCGTGCGAATATAACCCCAGGGTTCGTACGGTCATGGAAAACCTGGAAAGGTCATGGAATTTCAAAATGGTCATTCCCAGGCCTGGAAAAGTCATGGAAAAAACGTAAATCATAAAAGTTTTGGAAAAGTCATGGAAATTTGTTATTTACGCCGAGTTTGAAATATTTAATATGTCTTTTAAAGATAGACGCTCAAAATATAAGCCGGCGCACGCTCTCAATACGCAACATTTTCTAAAATGTTCATGTTTATACCGAGACTTCAGTTTGGTCCTGGAAATTTGGTGAAAAGTCCTGGAAAAGTCCTGGAAATCCATCGGTCAAAATGTGTAAGAACCCTGTAACCCAGTCTGGTTTTATCATCACACATTACATTTACAACCCGGTGGAGGGGGAGACAGGAAGTGTAAACCACTTCTAACCAATGGCGGAGCTTGTAATGTGGCATCTTTGTCGGAGAGGATCTCTGGTAAGCCGTGGGTGGAGACGGGGGGGGGGGGGGGGGGGGCAGCAGATGATAATGTTCCTCTGTCACATGCAGAGGAGGTTGGAGCCATGTCTGATTGGCTCGTGGAATCACATGCTTCCTGATCTCGGCTGCCCACGAGAGATACTGGGTTGTTCCTCCCGTTCCGTTTCTCATGACGTGTCCCCTTTAAGGATCTCGGGTGATCTCCTCCACCGGACCCGGCGAGGGGCCCCGTGGCCCCGCGGCTCTTACCCAGGCTCTTGGGCAGCAGGTTCTTGATGAACTCGGCGTGGTCGCCGACGTGCAGCATGCTGTAGACGCTGGTGTTCATCAGGTCCTCCTGCTGGCAGCGCAGGTACTGGCTCACGTTCTCCGACACGAACACGATGTTGCCCTCCATGTTGACCACGAAGAAGAAGCCGTCGAGCGCCTGAGGGGAGGGGGGGGGGGGAGAGAGAGAATGAGAAGACAAACAGGGCGGCGGACGAGGGAAAACAAGACGGTCGGATGGGCAGAAGAGGAAGAAGTTTGTGAAGCGAGATGATGAAGTGAGACGGGGAGGAGGAAGATGGAGGGGAAGCAGACGCGTAAGGCCGGCCGGATGGGAAAGAAAAGAAGTCAAATAGAAAGAGGGAAGAGGTTAGAGGGATAAAGAGGGGAGATTGAGTGTTAATTAAAGTCCATCTGAACTCTCAACCTAAAACGAATGAATGGAAATGAATGTGGAAGTGTTATGACTTGCTATAAATACATGAAACACAAAAAGACACCTCGCTTGTGATCGCATACGAGCTAATTTAAATGTTTTCCTTCACATTTTATTCCTGTATTGTGATGTCAACGGCGTAAACAGTGTCTTTCTTTCAGGATTCAGGGTCTGTGTGGACATCAGATGTGTGAATATTTAAAAAATAAAATCTAAAAGCTTCTCAAATACATCAAGAAAAAAAAGACCAAGCGGTAACTTAAAGCGTTTTATCGTGACGCAAAGTGTAAGGTAAGGCCAAGGCCATGTGTGTGTGTGTGTGTTGTTGTTGCATTATTTAATTACAGTCAACTCAGCATTTTTCCACATGTATGTACTGACTGATTTTTCCTTTAGCGTGTCGCATATAACGCCTGTATAGAATAGAATAGGATGGGGTCTGGCCAGCGTGATATTTATCTCCAAGCAGAGACCTCAACATAGCGGCTGGAGAAAGCTATATATAGACAATCTGTGTGTGTGTGTGTATTTTTTGTGTGTGTTTGCATGTGATTTGGCTCCTCCCCTCCTTTTCTAATCTGGCTTTTCAGGAAGGTATTTATACCTCATTGGGTCGCATGTTATACATCACCACACCCACACACACACACACACACACACACACACACTGGAGTAGGCTTGATGACGGCGTCGCCGCTAACCAGAAGAACCGTTATCTCTCCGCGTCACTGTAAAGTGCAGCACCATTTAAAGTGAGAGAGACGGCCCACCAGCTCCGGCGTCGTGCCGCGCGGCAAATTCTGACCCGTCAGGTCATTACATTAAAACGTCTTCACCTCTGTTGTGTCCAACATGGCCAGCGCTTAAAAAGGTAGGTCAATTACAGGCCGCTGTTGTCGATTTGAAACTTGTTTGAATAACCAGTCCTGGTGTCACTTTGACCTCTAAACTCAGGAGGCAGGGTGACGTTGGGCTGCACCCACCTCCAGCATCATGGGCCCGAGGGCGTCTTTGTCGATGACGCCCGGTCCCGTGGAGGAGACGTCGGCCTTCTGCACCTCCTCGGCGTCGGCCACCGGGGATTTTTCTGGAAGAGACAACGATGAGAAACATGAAACCAAGGTGTTGCAAACACATGTCTCTGGTTTTAGAGGGTTTCTTAAAGAGTTTAAAAGCTGCATTCTCTCTCCTGACCACTAGGGGGCGACTTCTCTAGTTGTATAGAAGTCTATATAAAATGACTCTACTTCTCTCTTGATGCATTCCCTCAGTAAACATTGTAAACATGAGTTTATGTCTCAGTCTCTAGTTTCAAGTCTTCTTCTATACAGCATGATGTCATCATTTAGTACTTTATGGTAATTTACAGTCAAACCGACCATAAAGCAGGAGATGCTTTAGGGGCGGGGCTACAGGGTGATTGACAGGTTGCGACCATACAAGTTTATCTCAGTGTGTTGGTTTTCTTTGTCAAGTTAAGGCTCTCTTTACTTTTCCCCCTTTACTTTTTTGTGATGCTCTTTCTCTGATGTCATTATATTGGAAAGTCCACCGATGTGCGGACGCACCGTCAAACCCAGAGGTCTGATTGGCAGGTATACAACGGGGAGCCGGCATCGCCGCACAGTAACGGGCAGTGCACACACGTACGGTCACGCAAGAGGCCGGCCCCCGCTCGGCTCCCAGGCTCGTACCGCTGGCCTGCGAAGCCTCCCGTGGCAGTGTACATTGTTGTTGTTGTTTTTAAAAAATCAATAAATATGACGGTTTAGAGGCCGAACGAACGACGGGGGAAACGAGCCACGCGTGCGACATCGTCGTGGACACTCGGTGTGTTCACAGCTGCGTCGTCTTCATAACAAGTTCAATGAAGAAAAACAACAACAACAAAGAAGAACAACGGTCAACAGAGCTTTTTATTAACCCTCATTTGGTTCTTGCCGTAGAACCCGTGAATAGGAAGTGGCCGTAAAGTCACCTGTTGGTTTGTGGACTGACGTTTGGAACCATTTTTTTTGCAAACATGTGAACAACAAGTGATCATATTTGGACTGAGGAGGAGATACGGAGCACGTAGCTACCTGTCAATCACCTTGTGGCCCCGCCCCTAAAGCCTACTCATCATCTGTTTGACTCTAAATGACCATAAAGTACAAATGATCACATCATGCTGTATTGAAGAAGACTTGAAACTAGAGACTGAGACATAAACTCATGTTTAAAAGGTTTACTGAGGGAATACATCAAGAGAAGTTGAGTCATTTTCTCATAGACTTCCATTAAATCATAACGTCCACCCCCTGGTGGACATTTAGGGAGAATGCAAGTTTCAACTCTTTATAAATCTTCAGAAACGGAGGTTTCCCGTTGGTTTTTAGTCATACAAATCCCATTATTCGGTTATCCTGTCGAGGTTTGTGTCACGCTACATGTGGCGCATTCTCATGCACGCTTTTCTGCTCAACGCACACTCACAGCACACATATACACAACATGTATTATTGGAATCTACTATCCTCCCCCCGCCCCGCCCACACCGTTTGAGCATTACGACAACTGTGGAGGTGAGAGAAATGGAGGCACACGTGCGCTCTACATCTACAACATGACCCTGCAGTTAAACTCTGGAGCCACACACACACACACACACACACACACATATATATTCGTAATACACATTTGATTGTGTCTGTGTGCGTCTATGTTTGTGTGTCCTCTGAACACTCGTGCATTCCCACAAGGTGACCTTTCTGCTGCACAAAAGAAAAGCCGGCGAGTCCTTTCATCTATTATGCATCGCGTTGCAGCCGGTTTGGCTTCTATCGCTGCGTTACTTCAATACCACTTTTATTTGGTATCAATACACACGAACCGCTCCGGCTGAAGACGAGAGGTGGAGCGGGCAGCTGCGTGACTTGTGTGCGTCGTCCACGCCGGTATACGAGCGTGTGCTTATTCAGCTGTTGTTTTCAGGCACAAACACGTGGACACCAACAGGCTGACCGCGGGGACAAAAGAGGGAGGAAGCATGGGGAGGAGAGGAGGGAGGAGATGAGAAGGGAGAAAGGAGAGAAAGAGAGGGAAAGGACCAGCGTTGTTGAGGAGGGCTTCATAGGAAAGGAGAGAAGAAGAAGACCTAAAAGGGAAAGGAAGGGACAGAGATGGTTGACAAGGGATGGATAGGAAAAGGGAAGGAGGAGAGGAAATGACAGGAGAGGAAATGACAGGCCAGGAAAGATGGTCGAGGAGGGACGAAAGGTGGAAAAGAGAAAGAAGTAAAAAGGCGGAAAGGGGGAAAGAAAAGAAAAAGAAATTGAAGAAAATACAAGTAAAATGGGGAAGGAGGGAGCAAGATAATGGAGAAATGAAAGAGAGTATGGATAGAGGGAGTGGGGAGAGGAGATAGAGGGGAAGGGGAAAAGGGAAAAGGAAAAAAAACAATGTCGTTGGGTGAAGGATTGATAGGAAAGGAGGAGAGATGAAAAAATACGAGGAGAGAAAGAGAGGAAAGGAAAGAGGAAGGGTGTAAGACAAAGAGCAAAGAGAACAAGGAGATAACACAGGAAAGGAAAGACCAAAGATGCTTTAGGAGCGACACAAGATGGACTAGAAAAGGGAACGAGGAGACAAAGACGAGAGTGTCTTTCATCACGAAGGAGCGGAGAGAGAGATCAAACACTCTCAGATCCCTCGCTTCTTTCCTGAGGAGTTAAACTTCTGAACTTCTCTCCGCTCGGCTAACATCGTTTCCTCGCTGCCTTTTGGAGTTGAATGAAGACGAGAGAGAGGGCTCGGCGTGAAGGACGCTCACCCTGCTCCTTGATCTGCCGGATCTGCTTCACCGTCTCTTTGAGGATGGCACATTTGTCCGACTTGACGTTGAGGTCGTCCATGTCGTTGATGTTGGCGAAGATCAGCTCGGCCAGCTCCTCGATGTACTTGTTCTCCTGCTCCCGGTTCCTCCTCTCTGTGCTCCTCTTCGGGCTGCCGGGCGAGAAGAGGGTTGGCAGACATTTACAACAAAACGATTCATCTACAGCAGCGGTTCCCAAACTCAAGAATGCCGCGGCCCAATTTGAAATCTGAAAATCTTCTGCGGCCCCCACGGCGAGCGTTGTCGACGGGGGGGGAGGGGGGGGTGGTGCTAGTGAGGGTGTGCTCACCTATGCACGCGGATGTGTCGGCGCGCATCACGGCAGAGCGATGCGACCCGAGAAGTGTTAACGGGGGGGGGGGGGGGGGGGGGTGCTGAGCGATTAAATATATCTCTTGTTCTGTGCCTGTTTTGTGATATACATGTCTAAAAGGCGCCTAATATTTCTATACTGAAATAATATCGGCATTATAATTATTATAACTATGAGGATTATTTTAGTTGCCTATTTTGTGTGCCCCCTCAGGACTCGGTGCCCTACGCACAGCGTGTAGTGCGCGTTATGGGAGCGGCGGCGCTGATCACAACTCTGATCAAAACATAAACTAAGATTTCCCGCTATTGACAAGATACAAGACACGACACGGATCAAAAATAGATCAGATAAAAGAATAACACGTAATTAAAATCATAAATATTTCTATATTCATTTCAAACTTTTCAAAATTGAAAATTAAAAACATTTTATTTATTTATTGTAAATGACCTCTCGCGGCCCACCTGCAGGCCCACACTTTGGGAATGGCTGATCTACAGCATCCCCGTGTCCTCGTGACGCCCTCGTTATGGCGTAATTACTCCTCGTTACACCCTCATTACGCCCTCGCTACGCGCTCATCACGTCCTCGTTACGCCCTCATTACGCCCTCACTACGCACTCGTTACGCGCTCGTTACGCCCTTATTGCGCCCTCGTTACGCCCTCGTTACACCCTCATTGCGCCCTCGTTACGCCCTCGCTACACCCTCGTTAAGCCCTCTTTACGGCCTTGTTAAACCCTCGTTAAGCCCTTGTTACATCCTGAACTTTTAGCCTATTTTATGTCACAGTATGACAAAGTTCTTATTTTAGGGGATTTTAACATACATGTCTGCTGCCCGTCTCAGACTCTTGTCAAAGATTTTATGGATACTTTGGAATCTTTTAACATCACTCAGGCTATACACCAACCAACACATTCAAAGGGTCACATTCTAGACCTCGTCCTGCACAATGGTCTCAGCCCCGAAAATGTTCAAATTAAGGATATCTGTGTGTCTGATCACAAAGCAATTTTATTCAGTTTGGTCTTATCCCAACTTCCCATAAATCAGAGTACACCTAACCGATGTCGGGTTTTTAACTCCATGTCTGCGAGCAAATTTTCAGAGGGTTTTACTGCTGCTTTTTTACCTGCTTTTAATCATCAAATTTTAGATACAGAAGAGCAGGTCTCTCTTTTTAATGACATCTGTCAAACTATTCTCGACTCTGTTGCCCCCTACAAGATCAAAAAGTTAAACGGAACAACACAGCCCTGGATAAATGAAGCCACCAAAGAACTTAAGAGAGACTGTAGGAGAAAGGAAAGAAAATGGAAAAAAACTGCTCTGCACGTATTTTATCAAATTTGGAAAGATGCATTGAACAACTACCAAAAGGCAGTTAAAGAAGCAAGAACCTCCTTCTTCTCCAATTTAATTCAAGAGAACCATTCAAACCCCAGAGTTTTATTTAAGGTCATAGACACAGTCATGAACCCCCCCTCCTTTCATTTTATTGATGCCTCACAAGAGATGTGTGAGAAATTTTTAATTTATTTTAATAATAAGGTAAAGGAAATAAGACATCAAATTACACCCCCAACCCGTATTTTACATGCCAGTCGGGACATTCAAAACTATTTTAGTCATTTTCAACCAGTATCTATGACCTTTTTATCTCAACTTATATCACAAATGAAATCAGCCACATGCAGCCTTGATATTATTCCAACAAAATTCCTCAAGGAGGTTTTTAACACTATAGGGCCAAGTATTTTATGAATTATAAATAGCTCCCTAGCAAGTGGTACTTTCCCATCAACCTTTAAACATGCTATCGTACAACCGCTTTTAAAGAAACCGAAGCTTGATCAATCTGTTCTTTCCAATTTTAGGCCAATTTCAAAACTTCCTTTTTTATCAAAACTTTTAGAAAAAGTGGTTTCAACGCAACTTTTAGCTTTTATGAATCAGAATAACTTATTTGAGAAATTTCAGTCAGGTTTTAGAGCACTTCACAGTACAGAAACTGCCCTCCTCAAGGTAACGAATGACCTTCTTTTAGCAGCAGACAGGGGGGAGAGCACAGTTTTAATTCTTTTAGACCTTAGTGCAGCTTTCGATACTGTTGATCACGCCATTTTAATCGATCGCCTCAAAAACTGGGTTGGCATCAAAGACACTGCACTTGGCTGGTTTTCCTCGTACCTTTTAAATAGATCTTACTCGGTCACCATAGGTAATCACTCGTCTTCCACTACTAATATTACCTGTGGTGTACCACAAGGTTCAATTTTAGGTCCACTTTTATTTTCTATCTATATGCTTCCACTTGGTCAAATCCTCCAGCGACACAATGTATCTTTTCATTGCTATGCAGACGACACACAGATAAACCTTCCGCTGAGACCAGGTGACCCAGAGAGTCTAGCTGCTGTTTTAAATTGTCTCTCTGACGTTAACTGCTGGATGGCACAAAACTTTCTCCAACTCAATAACTCAAAATCAGAAGTGATAGTCTTCAATTCCCCAAACAATAACACCGGTATCGTCGATAGTGAACTTGGTCCCCTTGCTGCCTATTTAACACTTGTTGCAAGAAATATGGGTGTCACGTTTGATTCGCAATTGAATTTTGAATCACAGATTTAAAAAATTGTCCAGTTCTGCTTTTTTCAGTTGCGAATCATTACAAAAATTAAACCGATACTGTCACAGTCAGACCTGGAAAAAATCATTCATGCACTCATTTTCTCAAGACTAGATTACTGCAACTCCCTCCTTTCCGGCATTAATCAAAAATCTAACTCCCGCCTCCAACTAGTCCAGAATGCAGCAGCTAGGCTTCTTACTGGTTTTAACAGACGACATCACATTACCCCAGTCCTGGCCTCTCTCCACTGGCTCCCTGTTCGTTTTAGAATTGATTTAAAGATTTTGCTGATCACTTTTAAAGCACGTCTAGGTCTGGCTCCAAGCTACATCATTGAGTTGTTCGCCCCTTATGCACGCAGCCTTAGATCCTCCGGTGGGGCCCTTCTGGCCGTTCCGGAGTCGAGGCTTAAATCAAAGGGTGACCGTGCTTTTGCTGTTAGAACTCCTCGACTTTGGAACGACCTACCAGAGGATAAGGCTCGCAGAATCAGTAACTTCTTTTAAATCACTTCTTAAAATCCATTTTTATAGAGCAGCTTTTGAGTGATCCATTTAATTTTTAATTTTTAATATACTTGTAAATGTAATATTGGTTTCTTGCTGTTCCAATTGTTTGGCTTTGACTCTTTGTGGAGCACTTTGTAAACATTGTTTTTAAAGGTGCTATATAAATAAAGTTATTATTGTTACATCTTCATTACGTCTTCGTTAAGCCCTCGTTAAGCCCTCGTTACATCCTTGTTACGTCTTCGTTACGCCCTTGTTAACCCCTCGTTATGCCCTCGTTACACCCTTGTAGCGTATAGTGACGGAGCTCTAAGGCACTGGGTCGGGTCTTAGTGGTCCTGATGTGTCCTTTCCTGATTCGTCACGCCCTGATCACATGACCCTAAACAGCCAACTTGGATGATGGATTTTCAAGCGTCTGAGAGACAGTATTTTCTGCATGTAAACCCCAGAAAAGGTCATGTGATATGCAATTTTTTCAAAAGGTCGCCCTGTGGACGGCGATCGTTTTACTCCTGTGGATGTAGCCCGAGGATAGACAAAGGTGCTCTCACCTGGGCCCCAGCAGGAGGTCCACCTGGCACTC
The DNA here is from genome assembly GCF_029220125.1 of Pseudoliparis swirei. Taxonomy (NCBI): domain Eukaryota; kingdom Metazoa; phylum Chordata; class Actinopteri; order Perciformes; family Liparidae; genus Pseudoliparis; species Pseudoliparis swirei. The sequence goes on from NC_079395.1 coordinate 3,783,802, forward strand.
CTTCCTCTTCAGAGACTCTCCCCCTCCGAGGGGCTCGGGGGTGTTTCCCCCCCCACTACTCATCTTCAGCAGAAATCAGCACCTGGACAGAGAGAGAAGGTGAAAGTTAGGACAGGTACAAAGTATAGAAGGATATAACCACAGCCACGGCGTCGCCTCGTATTTACACGCCGACTGCTGCAATACGAGGCCGAGGAACCGCCGCCATATTCTCACTTCTAAGTAAATTCACTCTGAACGCTCGTGATGTCAGAGACGTCCAAGTTGTCTCAACGCCGCCTCTCTTTTGTGACATGTCAAATGCAAAAAAAAATTAGGAGGCTTTTAATCTAGACGCACTAATTCCACTGCGCTGTGGAAATACATTAATAAAATATATAAAAAATAAACAGGTCGCCGCTGACAATGAAAAGTGCTCTTCTCTCCACGGCGTGATCCACCACAGAGCTACACAGACAATGATTAGCGCGCTGAAGATGCGACACGACCTATTTGAATGGCGCATAATCAATCGAGGGGGTGCGCGCTTGCGCAAACAATGCGTCGCTTGTGAAGTGCCAGTGGGCGACATTGTGGGAGGCCCACTGGGAATACAGGAGGCGTCGATAATTACCTCGGTTGGAACCGGCTAATTCACGTCGGCCCTCGCATCGTTCTCACGCGAACGTCTCTGGCAATTAAGTGGGAGGTCGTTTTTTATTTTAATGGGATTCACGAAAAACGTGGAGAGCCAGATTGTTTTTGATCCTCAAATTATTGTGCGAGACTGAAAAGACGGACATAATATGGACAGGTGGAGGAAAAAAATAATACATTGGCAGGGAGAAGCTAAATTCGCCTCGTTGGCCGGACGCCAAACGGCGCCGCGCCGGTGCCCCGCGGGAATTTAGGAACCCACTTGTCTGCGAGTCTTTACTAAAGTGTAAAAGTGGCGATCGGGCCACACTCTGCCACCTCCCCCGCCGCTAGTCGACTCGTTTCCTTATTTGTTTTCGTTCCGGTTCGTCTGGTTCATGTTTGTTTGTGATGTTGATGCTGCAAGTCAAACTTTTCACCCCACAGTCAAGTAAAAAATATCTATAATCGACGCCCGTGCTGCTTCGTCTGGCTGTGACATCAACACGTACAGCACCAATGCAACAGAAACTCAAAAATATTTTTTTGCCGTTTTTTAAATCTTAAATAGTGGTTTCCGGAGACGGCGATCAAAAAGGCCGAGAATTGGATGCCAATTTCTGAAAATGGTTGGCGATTGCCAAACTGGCAGCTGTTGCCGTTGAGCCTTGCGTACTTGTGAAAAAAGATTTATTTGTTTGCGTTTATCTTTGATCTTTGGTTTTTAATGGCGCTTGTGGACGATGGCGTTGCACGTGTGCGGCAGAGAGAGAAAAACAACAACAACAAATTAATTCGTAGAAAGTTGACCTACGAGACTGAAAAACAACACGAGCAACTATGTGTCATTGAGGTGGGGTAAATATCCGTCAGTTATAGCTCCTTAATCAACAGTTTATATCGATTTGCGTTCAGATCATTTCACAAGCTTGTTCTTCCGATATGACTTTTCCCTCTAAGCTGGTCACTAAACTGATGTTCAGGACAACAAAAAGACCGATTATCTGTTAACGAGATTACAAACTAAAATAGGACAAATCTTGAGACACACACACACACACGGCTAGTCTGTCGGGGACGCTGGGCCTTTAAGGCCCGTCAACAGGCTCATCACCTGACTGTTACATAACAGCCGGCCTGTGGGGCTGACACCGAGCAGATGAAGGCAGAAGAGAGAGAGGGGGGGGGGGGGGGTGGATAAGGGAGAGAGGAAAAACAACAGGGAGGGAGAGAAGAAAGAAAGCGAAAGAGCGAGGGAGAGAGAGAAACAATGGTTTCCAAAAAAAGGGTCAAGTGGAAGGGAAACGTGAAAAGGAGAAGAAAAGGATTATTGGTGCGTGCGTAGAGGCATCGAGCCATCAAGGGACACGGCTGTAAAATAAGCCAAGAGGGGTGTGGATGGGTGGGGGAGGGAGGAGGGGTGGGGGTTAAAAAAATAAAAAACGTGGAAGAGGGGCATCTGTTGCTCTGAATAATAAGGCCCGAGGAAAGGAGGAGAACATGGCCTAATTACAGCGAGAGGGGAGACGAGACTTTAATGATCGCTGCTCGTCATCCCCAGGCGGCCGGTTGGCGACACCAGCGCGGCTCCAGCTGTCTGTCACTCCGCCCGACGGGCCCCACGGGGGGGGGGGGGGGGGGGGGGGAGCTCCGGGACAGATCGGCATGAAATTCTGACCAGATATTAAAGATCTGAAAAAATATGAAACATTTGATTGATGAAGCGTGAAGATGGACCGCCATGCAATTTGGGTCATTTATAGATTTTTTTCATAACCTTTCGTGAAATTAGTGAAACTCTATTCAGCCTCGGCTCTACTTTGGGTTCATTGTTTTTTTAAATCACGCCGGCGCGCTAAACCTAAAATACGGCCAACGCGCCAACACGTCCTTGTGATCTGTGATGAATACTTTTCTGCAAGTTGCAAAGTTATTGCAGTTGAAAACAAAATAAAACTAGAATGGGCACTCGGTAGAGCGCATACCTTCGCATATCCCAAGATTGGGCATTGAATTATGAACATGTAGGCATTAGTTGCATGCCACTTAGATAAAAATTTACCGCGCTATGGTAAAAAGAAGATGTTGACCTTTTCATGACCTTGACCTTGACCTTTGACCCGATCGATCCCAAAATCGAATCAAATGGTCCCCGGATAATAACCAATCATCCCACCAAATGTCATGTGATTCGGTTTAATACTTTTTGAGTTATGCGAGTAACACGCATACAAATAAATAAATAAATACACGGCGATCAAAAACAACCTTCAACCTTCAACATTCAACCTTCAACATTTTCAATGCGAAGGTAATAAGTTGCATACAGGTTAAATGGCAGCTTCCGCTATTCAGTTTACAGTTTATTTACATTTTAGAAGCTGGGAACTTTTAATAAACATGAATAATGAATCACGAAACGGTTTGAGCGAGTCGAAGAGCTTCACTTTAAGAAATATTTGTTGTCAAACTGCTGTTCCTCAAGTCAGGAATGATGTTGTTGGGCTCTACGGAGCAACGTTTTGTTTTCCTTTTTGACTCTTTTGATATTGTTTGTAGTTTATTTGTCTGGAGCGACTCAATCCTCCGCTCCGGACACGGCCGACTCCTCCACCAGCCATCCCATTCTCATGGTCGCCGTATGTTTCACACACACTCGTGTTGCCACCAATAACTTGCCGGAGACGATTCGTCCATTTCTTACTGGATGACCCCTTCTCGAGCTCGGGAACCGTCACCTGGTCAGAGAAACCGTCTCCGTCGGATCGCATGTTAACAAAGGAAGCGTCGGTAAAATGGTTGCCAGATTACACCCTCTGAGTCTTTGGCTTGTGCTCATCTTTATCACGTTGTATCAAGTCACTAAAGTAAAGAAATGAATAGTTTCAAGGTGTTTTTATTAATTTTAAGACATGTCCAGCCAACAGAAACTGTATTTAGAAGCATTTAAGTCATTTAGATGGAGTGTTTGTGCCACACACACACACACTCACACACACACACAGACACACACACTAATTTCTGGTCCTTCTTTCTGAACAGGAGCCTGATAAATATGCAACATGTGAGTTAATCAGGTCGAGCTGCCGTTCATCTCTGGAGAGATTTACATGTCAATAAACGCTGTTGCCAGAGTTTCCATCTGATGGCCAGGTAGACAAAACGGACGTATTTCAAGATGGCGACGGCGTAGTCGCTGAACTCGAGGCTTCAAAAGGGCAGTCCACAAACGGGTGACGTCACCACGACTACGTCCACTTCTTATGCACGCCTGTGCTTTACACTGAATCAGAAAAAGGTGTCACGCTTAATTTTGACAATGCTGTGCCTGAAAAGTGTCCCGACTATCTTTAATAATAAGCTAAAGTGTCACGTGTTGCTTTCCCCTCTCTCTCTCCACTTCTAGGTGTGTGGCGGGTGGCGGGTGGGTGTCGCCTTGCAGTCAGAGGGAGGTCAGGTAGGAAGACGGCGATGGAAATAAAGGCCCAATGTGTAAGAAAGGAAGAATATAAACGAATATAAAATATCACCAAAAAAAGCTGAATGTACGATCGGGGGGGGGGGGGGGGGGGGCAAGAGAAATTTGACAACCCTCGTCGTCATGGAAGTAAAGCCCACTATGGTTGTTATGGCAGTTATGAAATCATCCCATCGCTCTCAGTATAATGGAGGTTTTGAGCATTTAACAAAAACAATGACGCAGAATTATGTAATGACCACCTGAAGATAATGTGTCCCTGAACAGGTTCATCCACATGACCAATGAACAGGTTCATCCACATGACCAATGAACAGGTTCATCCTCATGACCAATGAACAGGTTCATCCTCATGACCAATGAACAGGTTCATCCACATGACCAATGAACAGGTTCATCCTCATGACCAATGAACAGGTTCATCCTCATGACCAATGAACAGGTTCATCCTCATGACCAATGAACAGGTTCATCCACATGACCAATGAACAGGTTCATCCTCATGACCAATGAACAGGTTCATCCTCATGACCAATGAACAGGTTCATCCACATGACCAATGAACAGGTTCATCCTCATGACCAATGAACAGGTTCATCCACATGACCAATGAACAGGTTCATCCACATGACCAATGAACAGGTTCATCCACATGACCAGTGAACAGGTTCATCCTCATGACCAATGAACAGGTTCATCCACATGACCAATGAACAGGTTCATCCACATGACCAATGAACAGGTTCATCACATGACCAATGAACAGGTTCATCCTCATGACCAATGAACAGGTTCATCCACATGACCAATGAACAGGTTCATCCTCATGACCAATGAACAGGTTCATCCACATGACCAATGAACAGGTTCATCCACATGACCAATGAACAGGTTCATCCATGACCAATGAACAGGTTCATCCTCATGACCAGTGAACAGGTTCATCCTCATGACCAATGAACAGGTTCATCCACATGACCAATGAACAGGTTCATCCACATGACCAATGAACAGGTTCATCCTCGTGACCAATGAACAGGTTCATCCTCATGACCAATGAACAGGTTCATCCACATGACCAGTGAACAGGTTCATCCTCATGACCAATGAACAGGTTCATCCACATGACCAATGAACAGGTTCATCCTCATGACCAATGAACAGGTTCATCCACATGACCAATGAACAGGTTCATCCTCATGACCAGTGAACAGGTTCATCCTCATGACCAATGAACAGGTTCATCCACATGACCAATGAACAGGTTCATCCTCATGACCAATGAACAGGTTCATCCACATGACCAATGAACAGGTTCATCCACATGACCAATGAACAGGTTCATCCACATGACCAGTGAACAGGTTCATCCTCATGACCAATGAACAGGTTCATCCACATGACCAATGAACAGGTTCATCCACATGACCAATGAACAGGTTCATCCACATGACCAATGAACAGGTTCATCCACATGACCAATGAACAGGTTCATCCACATGACCAATGAACAGGTTCATCTACATGACCAATGAACAGGTTCATCCTCATGACCAATGAACAGGTTCATCCACATGACCAATGAACAGGTTCATCCACATGACCAATGAACAGGTTCATCCACATGACCAGTGAACAGGTTCATCCTCATGACCAATGAACAGGTTCATCCTCATGACCAATGAACAGGTTCATCCACATGACCAATGAACAGGTTCATACACATGGTGACCGTGTAAATTAACATGTGAATATAACACATTTTTCATGACTTTCTTTTCTTTTTCAAATGACTTTTCCAGGCCAGGAAATAACCATTTAAAAATGTCATGACTTTTCCATGTTTTCCATGACCGTATGAACACCGTCTCAAGCTCCGCCTCTCTGTTAAAGACCCACGAAAACACCCACATCGCTTGAGACCCAGACCATCAAAGTATCCAACCATCAGACCATCAGACCCCTCTGCTGTAGTAGTATGAGGGTTTTTTCTAAAAAGGGAAACACCGCCACTTTCGTCCACAGGGGGGCGCCAGAATCAGCGCAGAGTGAAGGTTCCTTGTTGTCGTAAGTTCACGTTAAAATAAACATTGATTGTTGTTCTTGTAAATGTGATGTAAAAAGAAGAAGCATCAACTTCTTGATATTCTCAGATCGTCTGATATACGACCGACAGATTAAACGAATGTGAAAAAAAAAAGGGTACCAACTTGTAGCTTTAATAGGAGACGTAGGAGCGGATCAATGAAACGGGGACCACGGCGAACACTTTGAGGATGAACCCATGGCGGCGGTGGCGTTGGGCGGCGACTTGAGAGGCGGGACCCTCCGCCCTTTGGCGTCTAAGTTTCTGTCAAGGCAGTAAAGGCCTTAAGCCAGTAAAGCCTCCCATCACACACAAACATAAAGCAGATGTAATACCCTGCTGCGGCTGGATTAAGAGCCTCCCACACTGAGGGTGTTTGTGTACACACACACACACACACACACACACAGTCCAATCTCTTGACGTGCGTCTCTGCTCTACTTGCTCCTTCGGCTCCTGGCGGCCTTTTTTGTTGACCTACAGTCGGCGTTACATCCCGGTGACACCTCTTCTACATCAACAAAACCACAACTCCTCCTCAAAGAGTACCGTCGTCATCATCATCATCATCAAAGAAGAAGAAGAAACGCATTCAAATGTGGAAGCAAACTTCCGTTGACGCCCGGAGGTCTCATTAGAGAGCTCGGGTGACTTTATTGTCTCCGACTGGGCGGAAAATTAAGAATTCAGGAGAATTTGCTGCATAGACACTTTAAATACCACAATTTAAAATATATATATATAAATATTATTGACGGACATGAAGTGAAACATGGATGCCGTACGGTGCGTCAAGCTAACGCGACGATTGTTTAAAAACCTAAGAAGTTCTCAGTTTTAAATTGGCTGACTGCAAATATTCGTACAACCCGTGTTACCGGACCCAGACTTCCAATTAGCTTTATTTTTTAACTAAATCAATAGAAGTAACGCAAACACCAGTTACCAGTTGGGCGACAATGCACAGGCCACTCCTCCGATGGCAAACAACGAAGACGTCCTCCAAAAAAAGTCTCTAAAATCAGCTTTACGTCGAGAACAACCGTAAAAAGGTTTGTAGCTGTGTGGTTATTAATTAGGTTATTAACTAAAACTCATGGAACACACAAATATATGAAAATAACAAAATACATAGACAATTAAAAATTTAAACAAAAGGGAAGGCAACAGCGGACGCCCCAGACTAAGGATCAATACATTTAAATATCAGAACTTTATGACTGGATTTGTGTAAATTTTGATATGTTTTAGTTTATAATATATAAGGAAAGTTTATTTTTTGAGGTGGTCTGTACCTTTTAGATGTAAAACTCTTTTTTTTTGTTGCCTCACCAGCCATCACAGTTTTCTCTCCCTTAATTGACTGAATGAATTTGTCCCAATCACAAGTCTGAAGTCTCGTTTGTGACAGTTATAAATAAATAATAGTTTCTTGCTAAATTCGTGTCGCGGCGGTCGACCTGAAGACAGGAGGAGAGGAAGGGAAGGTCGCTCCGCGTCTGCGATGACATCACGGCCGAGGGACATTTCAAATATTCACTCCGATGATTGGAACGTTGTTGTCTGTCGAACAGTCGGCAGGCTTGCGTCTTAAAAACAAGTCGGAAGTTCTTGTCATTGTGAGAACAAAGCCGCCGCCGCCGCCGCTCCAGGCTTCCGGCGGCGGCGGCGGCGTGCCGAATGGAGAGCAAACGCCTGTCTGTGCGCTGTGAAGTGAGTCCCCGTAAAAAAAGAAGAAGACTAGAATGGGCACTCGGTAGAGCGCATACCTTCGCATATCACAAGATTGGGCATTGAATTATGAACATGTTGGCATCAGTTGCATGACAATTGGATAGAAATTGACCGCGCTATGGTAAAAAGAAGATTTTGACCTTTTCATGACCTTGACCTTTGACCCGATTGATCCCAAAATCTAATCAAATGGTCCCCGAATAATAACCAATCATCCCACCAAATTTCTTGCGATTCGGTTTAATACTTTTTGTGTTATGCGAGTAACACGCATACAAATAAATAAATAAATAAATACACGGCGATCAAAACATAACCTTCCGCATTTTCAATGCGAAGGTAAAAATAGAAAAACACACTGACCCACTTCAGCCAACTCTAATTATTGGCAAACCAGCCCCCCCCCCCTCCCCCCCTGCCTCTACAAACACAGACTAATTGGTATTTGAACAACAGTACGAGTCAACGCTCTAATGATTCCTTCTTGACTATTGCACATTTTGTAATTCTTCTATCGATAACAATGGGTTTCAAATCCGGTAACGCACGAGCTGGATGTCAACGCAGCTTATCGGATACGATGACTCAATACCGAGATACGGTAAAACGGGCATGACGAGGCACGAAACGAAAGCAAAAACACACACACACACACACACACAGGCAGAGTGTCACATTGTTCAGGCGGAGGCCTCCGAGGTCAAAGTCCACCTCGGGCCGCTGATGGACTTATCAGCGCGTTGCAGCGACGCGTCAGGGACAACATCACCATACAGGCCGAGCGGCTCGGTGAACACGAGGAGAAACAACGTCCCGACTACGTCATCAATCGGTCGGCAACGAGCGATTTTATTTTGTTTTTAAAAAAGCATCTCGTTGATTGTACGCAGACGGACGAACGGTGCAGTAGCGCCTCGCTCACTGGCGGTGCATTCAACGGCTTTTCCTACTTTGCATTTTTCAGAACCCTCTGCGACGCGTTCGCTGCCGCACTTCTCAGTGGGAGAAGCCGGCGCTCTCTTCCGAATGAGTGACGAGCGACAGTTGTTGTTGTTGTTGTTGTTGGAGCGGACGGAGGCAACAGTTGGCCGGTTTGGGCCCTGAGGTGACGGAGCAGCTACAGGTCCGTGCTGACTGTGCACTCTGTGTGTGTGTGTGTGTGTGTGTGTGACCAGTCATCCATAACCACTCCCCCCTCCAACACACACACACACACACACACACACACACACACACACACACACACACACACACACACACACACACACACACACACACACACACACACACACACACACACACACACACACACACACACACACACACGGTCAAAGTCCAGCTCTGACTCACTGTGAGCATCACAATTCATTCTGGCAACAAACAAACAAACAAATATATAATAATAACACGATTGTAATTACTACTATAACTTAAGATGTTGTTCTCTGGTTTATAATAAAGATATTTTTTCTATTATTTTGTAAAAATACTAAGCAAAAACACAACCGTTAATGAAACTAAATTGAAGGTACAATTTTCTGGAAATTATGAATGAAGAATGTGAAAAGTAAACAAAACAACAGCTCAACTTTCCCACTGACAGACAGGTGCTTCTCACGGAGACCCCCTTCATATTAACACACACACACACACACACACACACACACACACACACACACAGACAGAGAAACACCCATCTGCAAACTCACTCTCACACACACACAGATATTAGTTAGGAATAGTAATACGGTGCAAATCTCCCGTGAAGAGCTGGCCCTTTAAATCTGCCGGTGTCAGCAGAACGAGTCTCTCACCTGGTCATCCCACGCTGGCCGGGCGGACGCGTCGTTCTTCACACCACACACTCGCTCACACACACGCACACACACAACACTCACACACAGGGCACTCAACCACACAAGCGTTTTGTATTCCCTTTTTTCCTCTTTGAGAATATCTCCCTCCGTGTGTGTGTGTGTGTGTGTGTGTGTGTCATCTGCGCCCAATGACAGCTGACACTATATGCCCCAAATCCTCTCTCTCTCTCACTCTCTCCTTGTGTCCCCTCCCCCGTCATGTAGACACACATGCTCCTCCCACTACTCTCACACACACACACACACACACTCCTCCCTCCTATTAGCCAATGTGCAGAAGAAAAAACGCTCTAGATCCTGAATGATTTACACGACCTGCTGTTGGTAAATGTTGGACTCCTCTCGCATATTTTGACCCAAATATTATTTATGCTCAGTTTTACACATATTATTGAGTCCACCCTAACTTATGTAGCAGGCTTACAACGACATTATGAATATTTAGCTGAATCTTTCAACCCTTTGAAGCATGTAAATCGCTTTTTTGGTGACATTTAGACAACAAGAACTCCAGACGATTCCGCACAATTTAAAAAACCCTGGTGAAGGTGGTTCAAGGTGAGGCAAGGTCGACCTTCTGGGAACCCAAAGGTGTTGGACCCGCCCGTGTTCTGTGGTCGTTGTGGTCTATTGCTAACATCTCCTCATACAACAGTTGTTATAGCATCTTACGACGACAAAAAGTCTTCATTTTAACACGCGTCTATTTTTTTTTACACAGCCAGGCTTTTCAAAATAAAACTTCCTTCTTCACAGGAAACTAATCCATCAACGGAAGTGGCGTTACTTGAGTAGGAGTGGTTACGTTAGATAAAGAAATAGCGAACAGCGGCCTTCTGGGTAAAAAAGGTTCTGGTTGGATCCGTCCAGCTCTGGTCCCGCCCACTCTACTGAGGGTTTGCTTGCTTTTTTACTTCCTGCTTCATGATTACATGGACTGCGTATCAATTGCTTGTTGTGCGTGGATATTAACAACAACTCGGAACCTGGCTGCAGATATTTGATGCAGGTCTTCCAATAAGATTCTCGATGGGCATCGGCGTGACGGACCGGGAGGAGGTCCGGCCCAGACTGTGACCAATGAGTAGGAAGCATTAACCAAACCACGAACAACCACCTCAGACTAAAGACCGGCGAGCTCGCCGACTAAGTGGACGGAGTCACCGTGACTTCACCCGTTGGTTTGTGGACGCTTGAAGCCATCTTGTTATTCGGCGACCAGAAGAGACACGAGAAGGCGGAGTCGAGTGTTTTTAGGGAAACGAAATGTGACGATTAACTTCCATGACCTGAAAAGTTCGAACACGGAAACACGGCAACGACGTGTTGGCGGCCTGTCGCTCACCTGGTAGCCCCGCCCCTAAAGCGCCCCCTACTTTATGGTCTGTTTGACTCTAAATGACCAAAAAGTACTAAATGATGACATCATGCTGTATAGAAGAAGACTTGAAACTAGAGACAGACATAAACTCATGTTTACAATGTTTACTGAGGGAATACATCAAGAGAGAAGTAGTCATTATATAGACTTCTATACAACCAGAGGAGTCACCCCCTGGTGGTCAGGAGAGAGAATGCAGCTTTAACACGTGATGCATAGACTTCTATACAACCAGAGAAGTCGCCCCCTGGTGGTCAGGAGAGATAATGCAGCGTTAACACATGAAGCATAGACTTCTATACAACCAGAGAAGTCGCCCCTGGTGGTCAGGAGAGAGAATGCAGCTTTAACACATGAAGCATAGACTTCTATACAACCAGAGAAGTCGCCCCATGGTGGTCAGGAGAGAGAATGCAGCTTTAACACGTGACGCATAGACTTCTATACAACCAGAGGAGTTGCCCTCTGGTGGTCAGGAGAGAGAATGCAGCTTTAACACATGAAGCATAGACTTCTATACAACCAGAGGAGTCGCCCCTGGTGGTCAGGAGAGAGAATGCCCGTTTTAAGACACTTTTTATCCTGACTGAACATCTTGTACATGTTCATCTCTAACTTTGAATAATTTCTTTTGAGGAATCAAAATAAAATACATTCAACCAAGAACGTCCACAGAAAACCACAGTTGTGTTTGTTTGTTTGTTTGTTTGTTTTTGTTGATCTCGTTGGAAGCAGCAGAGCCAGTGAGAGACGGAGCGAGAGAAAAGGCTGTGACTTTACTCTCATAATGAGCCTCACACCAAGTGAGATGGGCAGAAAACACAAGTACACACACACACACACACGCACACACGCACACGCACACACACACGCACACACACGCACACGCACACACACACGCACACACACGCACGCCAGGATGTCCCTGTTTGCTTTTTGTACAGAGAACCAGTTCTAAGCTCAAACCTCCTCTACCGCTGACGATCAGGTTTTTCAGGGATATCACATCTGATTTTAAATAACACACACAGGAGGTGTGAATCTGAATGTTGCATTTTATGTTCAACTTTTATGAGTATTTTGTCTCATTAATAGATTCGTTTTAAACCGTACCGACATTAAACTGACCCGCACACTTTTCTGCCATTCTTATTTCTATATCGAGCCAAAGAAATAAAAAGCGGGTGGTGGTTTTGAAAGTGATAGGATAGCGACTCACACACACACCTCACATGCAAAGCATCCTGGGTAATCATTCATCATCATTCAGTGCTCTCTGTAAGACACATCCAAAAAGAGGCATTCATATGTTAAAAGAGCAATAGCGCAACTCGGTTTTAGATTTATTTAAGGACTTTTAAATTTCCTGATGACGCTGCTTCAAAATAAAAGGTTAAAAAGCGCAGGCTTTTATTGTGAAGAGTTTGCGAATTCCAACCTGCAGGGAGGAAGAAGGCAAGTGGCAAAACTAATGGGGGGGGGGATTAAAAAAGTGGAATTAAATGTGTGTAACCATGCTATACTGATCCAGCTCATGACCTTAGCTTTTAGGTTAACGTTTGGGTTAAAGAAAAGTTAGTTTGTTCCGTAACGGGCAGTCGATGCGTCACCAAACCAAACGATGACTTCATGTTGCACACGGACATGAACAGAGGCCTCCTGAGGGGCTCTCGCTCTGTCATATCCTCCATCAGGCTTAGTCGTGTTTTACAAAGTCATGAAAACTAACGTTGACGCTTGTAAATGGATGGAGCCCACGACCCAGGATCAAACACGTGGGAGAGTCCGTCGGTTAAACATCCCGTTGAGTTTTCTTCTTCTTATATTTTTTACAGTGCGATATCATTTTTGCAGAGTTTCACCTTTAAATGTCGCCCTCCGGTTACTCTGGAAGCTCTGGCCCACAACAACACGGGACCCCGCTGCGTTTCCCAGACACCGACGCCGCCCCGGGGGGGGGGGGGGAGAGACTCGGGTGTTGCGGGCCCTCCGTCTTCACGCCGTGACCCGGACCAGTGTGGTGCCGCCGCAGGTTCATCGAGTTCGCACTGGCACACACACACACACACACACACACACACACACACACACACACACACACACACACACACACACACACACACACTGCTCCTCCTCTGTAAAGCCAGGTCACATGACCATGTGCGGCGAGGGAGGCGACCCGTCAGCTGGGTGTCGTTGAGTCGCGCCCCCCCCCCCCCCCCCCCCAGCTCTTACACAATCGCCCATTTCCAGTGAATCTCAAGCAGTGAGTGACTCTCTCTCTCTCTCTCTCTCTCTGAGGAAAGGTCACTCTGACGTTGACCCTATACCCAGTGCTCAGTTTTCTCTGGAATTTGCTGCAGCTTGTTGCAAAATTGGGAATATTTATGAATATATATATATATATATATATGTGTGTGTGTGAAGAAAGGCCCGACCATCTCTCAAGTCATAGAGACTCAGACTCCATCATTGTTTGGCTTCTTTATCTAAAGTCATTTATAGACATTTGGAGACACTGCGTTGTCGTTTTCTGTTTCTTTTCGGTCCTTTCGAGTCTCTTTGTAGAGTTTATTTGTCACTCCTTGCATATATTTAGAGTCTCTGTTGTCGTTTTCTGTCTCTTTATCGTTATTGGGTCTCTTTATAGTCGTTTTGAGGCTCCTTGAATAGTTTATTTGTGACTCCTTGGATATCTTTGTAGTCTCTGTCCTTGTTTTGTATTCATTGTGAATATATTTATAGTTGTATTGTCTCTTTTGATTCATTTTGAGTGTCTTTGTTGTTGTTTTGTTTGTTTGTGACTCCTTGTATATATCTTGAGTCTCTGTTGTTGTTTTGTGTCTCTTTGTATTCATCGTGAATATATTTATTAGTTGTCTGGTCTCTTCTGATTAATTTTAAGTGTCTTTATAGTTGTTTTGAGTCTCTTCGTATTGTTTTTTCTCCCCGTTGTCGTTTTGTCTCTCCGTCGTCAGTCGTAAATGATCTTCTGTCTCTTTGTGACTGTTTTTACATTTCTTTGTCATTGTTTTTGTGTCTTTTTAAGTTTCTTCGTGGTCATTTTGAGCCTCTTCCTGGTTCATTTGGGACATTCTGTCGGCCCCTTAACCTGAGGTTACTAGGACCGTTCAGTAATCCATCCATTTACCGAAAGGAGGCAGTCGGTTTAAAGGGGATTCACACTGATGTTGAAAATGCAACATGCTGCAGCTTTAAAGTTTAAATAATCCATTTCATTTGTGCCATGAGGAGAGAAATCTTTACCCTGAACGTCAACAAAGAGACTGAGACCGCTTCAAAATGTACCATTATGAATGTGGTAGTAAGCAACGTGTGTGTGTGTGTGTAAAAGTTACAGCAATCAAGAGGACTAAATCAAAAGTAGAAAAAATAAGTTGTTTTTTTTGGTCAGCGGCCAAATCCGAGACATCTGCTAACTCTCCGCCCCCTGGTGTGTGTGTGTTGTACTGAGTGTGTATTTGTGTGTGTGTGTGTGTTGTGTTTCTGTCTGTGCACCTGCTGCCACCACTGGAGATTACTGCATATGTGTCTGTCATGCATCAGTGTGTGTGTGTGTGTGTGTGTGTGTGTGTGTGTGTGTGTGTGTGTGTTGGGGGGGTGGACAGCTGATCTCGTCCCAACTGTTGCACAAGTGCAAATGCTGTTTCTTTTCCTGCACACGCAACCGACAGAAAGACTCTGCGGCTGTGATCAGCTCAGTTTGTGGACTTTAAAGTTGTTTATATAAAAAATAGAGAGACGTGGTTCAAAGCTAGAGGTAGATTCATTTGTCACAAATAAATAAAAAAATGTTAAAGCTTTGTTTCCTGCTGCAAGAAGAAACAACACGCCAAGAAATCTGAGGCCCAATTTAGAATAAACCTCGAGAGACGAGAGAGCCACAGATTTAAAAAATAATAATAATTCCGGGGAGGTGGGGGAAGCGAAAAGCTCCATCAGGCAAGAAACTCCCTGAAGGCGCAGCAATTAAGTCCAAACCGATAATCATGAGACCCAAAAGATAGATTTACTACATTTCTTTCCATTTGGCTATTTCTGAAAGGACGAGAGGTACTCGCAGAACAATATGGAATTTAAATAAGTCCTTGGGCAAAGTGGACTTTTATTTTTTCACACTTAAAACAGAAAATTGTTGTTAAGGGACGGAGAGTTTCACTTTGAATTATTTGCATATGAGGCATTGCGGGCACACACACACACACACACACACACACACAGAGCCTACTTCCTGACTGATTCATTTCTCCATGGCAACGCGGAGATCCGCGGCTCCGCCGAGTAACGGCGCCGGTTCCTCCGTCTGCGGTCGCAGAACACAAGTCGACGCCGCCGCCTCGCGTTCCCGCGGCTCGCTCCCGGGTTTCAACGAAAGTTCATCGTCAAACCGAAAGGACGCTCCATCTGCGGCGACGATGCGTCGTTAGCTAAGTGTCGGTGCGTCAGGTTAGGAGACTTTCGATTGGACCTCCTGCCGTGGAGACGGACAGCCACGCCCACCGGAGGATAAAACAAGGCCCGCCACGAGGGGCTGAAAACACGTACAAAATGTCCGTAGCTATAGCTGAAAACACGACATCTGTTTTTTCTTGCCTTCTACGTCTCGCACGATAATGAATGATAATTAATAACCTGCTGAAGCTCAAGAACATGCGTTTTGTGCAGATTAGCAGGTTGAATGTCTTTTGGGAAACACTCAAATACAATATATTATATATATATTGTTTACAGCTTCTCCTCTTCGTATTTTCTGATGCAAAAAATTTCACAAATTTAATGATTTGCCAACAGGTGTTTTTCCCCCCGACTCCAGTCTGAAGTGAGGAACAGTACGAGTGTCGGATTACCGACATTAAGCCACAACGGGACTTTCGGCTGCACAAACATACTGCCGGCCGTCACCTTAGCGACGGCATCCGGGCGGAAGGAGGAGGAGGAGGAGGAAAAGAAGAAGAAGAAGAAGAAGAAGAAGAAGAAGAAACTGCCTCTTAACTCGGCTCTGCAGTCACAGCGCTGGAGAATTGCAGCCGCTGTCAGCTCCGGCTAACCAAATTAGCACTTGTTATGCAACCTGCTCCCCCCCCCCCCCCTCCCCCCTCCCTCTCGCTGGAAGCAAGGCCGACTGTTCTCACACACACACGTGTTGGTTTTTTCCCCTCCTCCTGCACCTCAAATGTTTTAAGTTTGATATACACGACAGAAGCTTCACATTTCAGGGAGTTGTTTGGGTTCAGAAATCAAAAAGCCGGGACATCGAGTGAAGCGAGGTTTACGATGTCGCTCGGAGTTCAGTCGGCCAATAGGAACAGAGCTCTCTCCTGAGCGGCGTGCGACCTTCACGGTTTCCATACCGCCGAACGGCGCGCTCCATTACGCTTCTCCCCGATTATTATCTTCAAAGTGCAACAGAACTACTCGGTTCTGACGGTTTGGCTCCAAATGAGTACGTTTGTTACGTTAGTACGTATGTAGTCATGACAACCTATACGAGTCACCCGACAAAGTATCCTCGAAAACACAGACTCCTCATTTTACCCACCTGTCAATCACCTTGAAGCCCCGCCCCTAAAGCGTCCCCTGCTTCATGGTCTGTTTGACTCTAAATGACCATAATGTCCAAAACGATGACATCATGCTGTATAGAAGAAGACTTGAAACTTGAGATTGAGACATAAGCTCATGTTTAAAAGGTTTACCGAGGGAATACATCAAGAGAGAAGTAGAGTCACTATATAGACTTCTATACAACCAGAGGAGCAACCTGGTGGTCAGGAGAGAGAATGCAGCTTCAACATATGAAGCATAGACTTCTATACAACCAGAGGAGTCACCCCCCCCCCCCCTGGTGGTCAGGAGAGAGAATGCAGCTTCAACACATGAAGCATAGACTTCTATACAACCAGAGGAGTCGCCCCCTGGTGGTCAGGAGAGGGAACGCAGCTTTACAAAGACACTTCTGCAACGGCCTCACTCTGCAGAAACGAAGGTCGCCGCGCAGTTTTACTTTGAAAGTCTGGCAAGGCGTTTCGATTTCTACTCGTTGTACACAAGTGTAAAGCCAAAGGCCTCGATGTGCGTTGAGAGAAAACAACCCGCCGCTGTCACACATGATGTGGGCACATCCTCGACATACATTTGGCTGAGGGGATATTACAGTGATTATGGTGTTCGGGCACTGCAGGAGGCTTTCAGAGGAGTCACGACATGGCCGTGTGTGTGTGTGTGTGTGTGTGTGTGTGTGGTGCTGGTTAATTAGAGCACTTGGTCTCAGGAGGATCAGACCTGGAAGACGACTGTCTCTGCTACGTGACAAGAGTGTGTGTGAGTGTGTGTGTGTCTAATAAGTTGGTGGCAGCGTGAAGAGCCAGACATAAACAAACACAGACCCAACCACACATATGCCAGTTAATGTGAGGTGGCAGATGACGGGTATCAGGAGGCCACAATTCTCTCATTATTCAGCTCTCTATAATATTTGCAGGTGGAAGGAGGGGGGGGGGGGAGGGCAGAGAGACATTATTTATTTCCCTAAATGAAATAGATCCTGACACCTGGCCGTCCAAGGGTGTTCTCTCTCTCTCCCTCTCTCTCCCCCTCTCTCTCCCTCTCTCTCTCTCTCTCTCTCTCTCTCCCTCTCTCTCTCCCCCTCTCTCTCTACCCTCTCTCTCCCTCTCTCTCTCATGGTCAGGGTGAAAACGTGTGATCAGGATGAATAATAAAATACATATCAGAGGGAGTTGATGATGGTTGATGTTCTAAAATGTGCAATCATTTCTTTAGCATGTATTTTCTTGCTGGGGATCAGACCTGCTGTGGAGAACTGCACAGTCAAGCCTCTGCCCTTCCTCATCCTCCTCATCCTCCTCCTGCTGCTGCTGCCATTGGTCAGGGCATTATTTGAGCCCTCATGTGGTTGAGTGAATTCAAGCCACTAAGGATCCCTCAGCGGGCAAACTGCCAATCTCACGTTAAGATCTTGGTCTTAAGTACATTCCTGCACTGCTGCTGCAGCACTAAAAAGGTCGTGTTGGCATTGAAACGTATCTAAACCAGGAAAAGGAAAAACACACGAACAAATTACAATGAAACCGGCGATAGAAGCACCTCCAGGTAGAACGGAGGCAAACAAAGCAGAGCACGCCGCGCACAATGTGCGTCTCGTGTTACTGAACTGTGCAGACGCATTAGCGGCACGAAAACACCCAGAATCCTTTGGGACAACAACGACGCAAAAATATCTTCGCGGGGACAAGGGGGATAAACACGGAACCTGGCAACCGCGGTGTGCACGTTGCAATTATTTTCAAAAGTTTGCTTTGGGGGTGCAGGATAGAGCAAATAAGAAGAAGGGAAAAAAAAGAGCGAAAAAAGAGTCATGAGTCCAACCCCTCAAAGATAACACATCCAGAGGAGTCCGATTGCACCCGACACCCTGGCAGGCGTACGGGTTCACGACAGGAACATACCAGCACAGCAGCAAATAAGGACACATTCCTGAACCTGCAGCGGTGAATGTGTACTGAACCCAACTGTGAGACAAAGGAGGTGTAAAGCTGCACTGAGCTGGTCCCACGCCATGCTGCGTTCAGGGCCCTGATCGTACAAGCACGTGCAAAGATTTGTTTTTCTACTTTTTTCCAGAAGTTAAATGGACAGTCAATTGTTAATCAGTCACATCTCTGCAATATGTGCATGTATGTATATTTTCTTTTTTCCCCAAAACATACTGTGCTCCTTTTGTTTTTATTCCCAATGGGATTGCTTTGAGTGGAAAAGTGTCAAATTTATTTTCTTTTTTATTTGTAAATATATATATTTATTCATTATATATAAAATATATATCTTAAAAATAATAATACATTTATAACAATTATATGGGAGATCTGTTCACATCATTGCCCAAGGCTGATCAACAAACTGTCAAGTTGACATTGGAATGATTGGCAAGAGAACCGGAAGTCACCGGAAGTCAACGGACTCTTCAAAATACAAGCAGAAGAAAAACAAAACCGCTTCAAGAATACCCTCCACCCCCCCTAAAAAAACACGCTCGAGTCGGATATTGTTATGACGAATGTTACACATACCGGCTGTTCGTCTACAACTACTACATATGCATGTTATTTGATTTACCTCAATAAAACAAGATGTGATTTAAAAAAAGGGACTCTTTGACAGATTCGACACAATAACACGTCAGTGTCGTGGAAGCCCCTCAACTTACACCATTTATAATGTATTATCTGTAATATAATGTTTCGGCAAATTAAAAATAAATGAACTATCATTATTCTTCGGGATTTTATTTTGAAAAACCGTAAAAGAACGGGGCTTCACTTATTCCACTTGACGCTCGAGTTAGGTTGAGGAAGTCCCGAGCAGCAATATCAACCGGGAATAAGTCAAATATTTCACCGTGAAACAACTACATGTTTACCGCAGTCGCACAAACACCAATAAAATAAAACTTACGTTTTACATTTATAAGCTCTTTAAAAAAAAATCCACTTTTAACACCGAAAAAACGACCGCGAGCGAACGTCAACGGCTCGCGTACAGCCCGCAGTTGTCGCTTCTGTTGACCAGGAAGGGCTTTCCAACGGCTAACCGTTAAAAGTTAAAACGGCAACGTCCCTTTCACGATACGTGCGCCGCCATTGCACCGTGTCCGAACACGTTAAACAAACACCAGCGTTTACTTTTTGGGGGGTTTGTTATTTGTTGTGTCACCAAACCACTCTTGAGCCCTGATAGCCGACGGAAAGCAGCATTTTCTATCCGACTAAGCTCGCGATAAACCCGGCTCGGTGCCGACGGCCACCGGCCACTCAATCCAACCGTCGGGGTCGCTCCCCTAACGGTTCATTTGAGACGCTTAAAACACAAAATAAATAACCTGGTCATTTTTTTATTTCCTCCCGCACTACTTAATCCTCTCATATATTCCCAGAGCACTGTGACTGTCATAACGGTTATGTCGCGGCGCCATTGAGGGTAAATATGCCCCACAAAGTGCGATAACCTCGGCGTGAACTGGTACGGACACTTTACACAAGCCCCCCCCCCCCCCCCCCCTACCCGACCGGAAGCGTTATTATCAATTTTTATGAGGGGGGGTGGTATGGAAGGGTGTGTGTGTGTGTGTGTGTAATGGGGGGCGGGGGGTCAAGAGAATGACAGGGGAAACTTACCTGAGAGTTGAGGAGGCAGCCATGGGTGCGCGGAGGTGCGGCACGCGGGTCGCGCGGTGAGAGGCGTCGGTCAGCGGGACGGAGCAGCAGCGGCGTCCAGGGCCGGAGCCGCCATGTTCCTCTGGCTCACAGGCTCCTCGGCTGTTTATCTTTACCAGGAGACCCCCCCTTCCTCCCCCTCTCCTCCTCCTCCTCCTCTCCTCCTCCCCCTGTCCCTCCCTCTCCATCACCACCACCTCCACTCATCTCATTAGCACACTGCAGTCTCTCTCACACACACACAATGACCGACTTTGACCCAACATAATGCTTTTTATTAGTGTTAATTTAGAAAAACAACAGAAGGTGATTTTGAAAACAGAAATGTTATCAAAGTTTGAAGGTTTTTCACAGCTTTACGTAAAATATCCTTTTAGTGATTGATAGAGCCCCAGTTATATTCTATTTAGCTACTTCTCTTCTGAAGGAAACAGTATAATTAATGCAAATATGCTCTCACTGTATCCCTGATACATTCATGAAAGACTCAATTTAGTTTGACAGTTTTTTTTACTTCCAATACAAATACAGTAATATACATACTATATATTTTAAACGGGCACCCCTCAGGTTCTTTATGTAGAACAAACTACATAAAAAGCTCCTTCTGTTTGATAAAAAAGAAAATTCCCAAACAGTCAGATCAGTCAGGGGGGGGGGGGGGGGGAGGGGGCGACCACAGGTCAAACGTTCCCACAGTCGACCTCATTAATACTCACACAATCGTCATCATGACGATTGAGTTGAGTTCCTAAGTGGAGACTATTGTGATAGAAACATTTACCATGAGCTCAGGATTATCTTATGTCAAAAAATACACAAGAATTCATCAAATATTCTTCATTACATTTTTTATTTTCAAAAATGCGAAACATCTGTGCTGAATTGTACATTTTCATAATTTACTGTTCAAAATCCCCTTTAATACAATTAATTAGCAGATGCTGCCCCCTAGTGGTTGTCTTAAAAACATGTGCTGCTAGCAACAAGTGCTTAATATTCAAGGCTGAGAAAAAAAAATACAAGATTGAATAAAGTGAAAGCAGATGAAAAAAAAACATGTTTTTGATAGAAATATTTAGTTTATCGTGCAAAAAGCATCACGATCGTGTGTTTGTGGACTGTCAGTCTATGAAACGGCCTTTTCCCTCATCGCACAGCGTTTTTTAGGGTTTTGTTCTCGATGGTTAAGTTTGAGTTATCGGCTGCTAGTCAAAGCGAAGGCAGCGAGGTCCGTTACAAGTCTGCAAAGGTGACGCCCGAGAGGCTAAAAGGAGACTTCCAAGGCAACAAGTGGGCACCGCCATCCACGATTCATCTCCCGTCAATCAGAAGATATAAGGAACAATAATAACATTGCGGTTAGACGTGAGAATTGACTGAAAAAGAAACCCATGGGCCGTGGACCACATGGGTTTTCCATCATCCGAGGTGAAAAGGTTAACTCGGAGAGCAGCTCTTCACAGGTTGCTCCTCCATCTGGTGTTGGCTGAAGATGTGTTCACTGAGGGGGGGAAAAAGAAAAAGTACACAAACAGTTTTACATTTCTAATTCGTCTGCCAGTCAGCGAGAACAACAGTTTCTGGTTCCGGATGAGGATGACGTAGAAAACGAGAAAATCCTCTCCCCGATGGTCTCGTCTACCGACGTGGGTCACGGAGACCGTTTCAGAACCAGTTCAAAAGTTCCTCACGGTAACTTTAAACAAAAAAATGACACTCTTAAAATTAATATAGAAAGAGCTAAAATACATTTATATGGCCACAAAAAAACACCTGAACAGCTTCAATACAGACAGGATGTATGATAGGAGATGAAATATTCATACACGTTTATCAAAATGTGTATTTCTTGCTGTTTATTCTTCTTGTTTCTTGTATTTTTACTTATTTATAACATAATTAAGATAAATCGAAATCTAAATAAAAAACCATAACTTTCTGCATTTCTACATTGGTCTATATTTGGTAGAATTGTCCCTTTAAAAAATATATCTGTTGTTACCCAGGCTGATGGTGCCGTCTTTCTCCAGTTTCTTGAGGTGGTGGACCAGGTTCACGTTGGCTGCTCGGTGCAGGTGCTCAGGTGTGTCCTGAGGGGGAAGCAGAGAGACGCACCTGTCGGCTTTTTCTTCTTCTTTTTCTTGTCCATTCTTGTCCCCCCCAAAAAACATCCACATTTCCATCAAGAACCCTGCTGGTATGTAAACTGTGTCGAGACTGTGTAGATGTATAAATGAAAGGAAACAGAGCCATACAAGGGGATGGGTGGGATGGGGACAAGTTTGTGTAAAATTTTGGTTTTGTTTTGTCTTGTTTTGTGTTCTCCTTGTTTTCATCTTATGATGTTAAAAAAAAAAAACATCATCCTTGTGTGGTGTTACTACAAGGTTAGACATTTGTGTATTTTCTTTTTGTAAAATAATATTTTCAGTATAACAAACTGTAAATGCTATTTCACTACAAATATCCTGTAAAAAATAGTTGTTAATAAAAATAAATTTAAAAAATAAAAAAAACCTTGCTGGTAATATGTAATATTAGTTTGCGGCACGTCTTCAGTCCAAAAGGTTCCTTCAGGTTAAAAATGTGTGTGGGGGGGGGGGGGGGTTGCTTGCAGGCTGCTTATTTCCAGGTCCCTTCCACAAGCATATCCTAGATCTGGTATCATCATCTGGGACATTCAATCTGGGTTTGAACACACACACACACACACACACACACACACAGGGAACAGAAGCGGCAGGCGGCAGTGTGGTCCCGACCTTGTAGACGACCTTGACGAGCTCCATGGAGGAGAAGGGCCGCCCGGCTCCCCCCTGGATGGCGGCCAGGATCTGCTGCTCCCGTTGTTCCCGGTGGTCGATGTAGTATCTGATCTTAGAGGCGGCGTCCTGCACCACGGGGCCGTGACCTGCACCGGGAACAGCAGCAAGGAACTTTTATTTATTTTTTTACATGTGAATGACGTCACAACAAATCTCATATCAGATACGTGGGATTTTAAAACCATTTTTTACCATGTGTAGTTCTATATTTGTCATTTCATCTTCATCTAAAGCAACGGGACTCCAGAAGTTTGTTTCCCAAAAATGGAAGAAAATCAAAACATTCGTTGTCATAAATACTCCTGATTATATTGACCTGTGTCCTAATAGACAGCGGACAGGCGCCCCCTAGTGGTGGGAGGTCCAACAACACACACAAAGAAAAGTGTCTCTTTCAATGCCCCCGTCCTCGCTCACCGGGGTAGATGACGTCGGCCCGAGAGTCCAGCAGGATTCTCAGAGACCTCATGTAGTCGTGGAGATCCTCGAAGACCGCCGTGCCCTCGCCCAGGACGCAGTCTCCGGAGAAGAGCACCTGCTCCTCCTCCAGCAGCAGCGCCATGTGGTCGTCGGTGTGGCCCGGGGTGAACAGCACCCTGTGGGGTGGGAAATGTGGCTCTCTGGATCTCTCAACCGCCTCACGCTCGTGAACTCATATTCCGTGTTTTGCTCTCATTACAGCCGAAGTGCAGGTGGACTGACTTGAGCGTGGCCCCCTCCGTCTGGATAACGTCTCCGTCTTTCAGGTAGGTGAAGCTCTTGTGTCCGGCCTCCTCTCCGACCTCTCCGACCTCGCCGGAGCGAGGCAGTTTGCTGACTCGGACCTCGGGACCTGCAGGAGGAGAACACAGAGATATGAGGGAACTGCAAAACAAACAATCATTTATCAGGTTTTTAAAAAGATTTGTGTCACTTTTCAGGTAAATTAGAGCCGGAGCAGGTTTGGATTGGTCTTTTACTGATTCCATGATTGTATTTTCAGACAAATTTTTCAAGAAATTGTCATAATTAGCAATGTCATTCCTCGAGGTATGGCTCCAAACAAAATAGTTTTGTAAAGGACCACGGGTGACCTCTGACCCTCAAAACGGGATCAGGTCTTCCTTGAGCAC
The DNA here is from genome assembly GCF_029220125.1 of Pseudoliparis swirei. NCBI lineage: Eukaryota > Metazoa > Chordata > Actinopteri > Perciformes > Liparidae > Pseudoliparis > Pseudoliparis swirei. The sequence goes on from NC_079395.1 coordinate 3,808,164, forward strand.
AGGTGGAGATTTTAAGGTTTTTGAAGAAATTCTCCCCCGGCTTTACTGTAAATAAATAAATAATTATATATATATTTATTTACAGTAAATATATAAATATTTATTTATTTTCAGTAAATATATACAGTATATATTTATTTATTTTCAGTAAATATATACAGTATATATTTATTTATTTTCAGTAAATATATACAGTTTATATTTATTTATTTTCAGTAAATATATCTTCATTTATTTACAGTAAATAGTATATATATCTATATAGATATAGATATATATATATATGTGTATATGTATTTACAGTAAATAGTAATTATATATATATATCATTAAACACGTCCCACGCATCTGGTCCTCACCGGTGATGTCCCTGCAGACGTCCTCCACTCCGCCCGAGTGGTCGTGGTGCCAGTGGGTGACGATGATCTCCTGGATGCTGGCATTGAACTGACTCAGGGCCAGTTTCAGACTGCTGATGTACTCGGGCACGGCGGGTTCTCCAGTGTCGATCAGCACTCGCCTGGAATAATAATCACACGTTGGAGTACAGATATTCAGGTATTTAAATGTACGTTTTATTCAAAAACATATTTATTTCTTGTATTCACCCAAAATGCTTTAATGCAGACGCTTCTGCCACACATTTCACCCCTCTTAATCCTTAACTTAGATTGAGTTTGGTACTCGATCACAGAAAAAGGTTGTTAGGAAAGATTTAATTATCTTTCAGTGCATCTAATGCATCGAATAATCTGCAAGAGGCCATAATCCATATCTACTTAATATTTTACCTCTTTAGCGTTCTTATTATTCAGTATCTCTACATTGTTGTTATTATTATAGATAGCTTTTTTGTTTGCATGCATTGTTCTCTCGACACTATTGTAGATACCGCCTCACTGGTTTTATGTATCTATACACCAACCCACATAGATGAAAACATGAATATATATTTATTTATATATATATATATATATGTATTTATTTATAAGAATATATATATATTTATAAGAATATATATACAATAATGAATACATATAAATATATAAAAATAAGGATACATATATATATATAAGAACAAGAATAAATATATATATATAAGAATAAATATATATATAGATATAAATAGATAATTGTGCTTTGCATAGCCTTTAGTGCATATTGCATACATATTGAATAAGTTGTTTCATTAGTCAATTAAAAATGAGTAAACTCATGTATAACTCTCAGACTGCCTACATATAAGAACATAGATTATATGTCAACCTTAGTCTGGCCATTTTGAAAAGTACTATTTAAAAACATGCCGAAATAACAAACAAGGAAACCTTGAATTTAGAAAATAATTAATATAATTTGGGGGCGTGACGTCGTTTTGCACGCGCCACCTGGACATCGAACCCAACTGTCAAAGTTGAAATAGGAAACATATTAACGTAAGCTCCGAGCGAGCACAGCCACCCGAACCCGGTCACCTTTTCCCGGTTCCGACCAGGTACGTGTTGGTCCCCTGCAGGGTCATCGGCCCCGGGTTGCAGCCCAGAACCCGGACGACCCGGGCGGACAGCTGCTCTATCCGCGGGAGGATAGCGCTCATCGTCGGGAGGCGAAGTCACGTCGGCTGCGAAGAAACGGAGCAAAACACCCGCGTTACGTATGTGGAAAGCCAAACCGGTAGTGTACCGGAAACAGATATGGTGGTGGACATTGTTTACTTCCGGACATGTCTCCAAAGCCGCCTTCAAAGTAAAAGCCCGAACTTCACAATGTTACGTTCGTCGGAGTATTGCTTCTTGTAGTATCTACTGTGTTATTTAATATGTTGACACAGAAACAAGAATTTAACCAATCGTAATTGCGCACGTAATAATTGTTTTGTTTATTATTTGATCACGTGTTTATTCATTTTTAATATATTATGATTTATCTGTGAACTCAATTTCGCTGCTGCAATCACGAATGATGAGTTGCCACATGTCCTTCCTATTTATTTTTCTTTCTGTATCATATTGATTATTTTCAGCTGATCTAATTTCACCTTGTAGTGTATAGAATGCTGTTGTTTTTTATTTATTATTTATTTATTTTCTCAGCATTTGTACAAACACTATCGCCCACGTCACTTTCACATTAGTTTCATACACATTCTCTTCACAGGTGCTTACAATGAATACATACATTCATTGAATTCATGCTCCTTTAAAAGAAAGGCAAAGGCAGCTCCAACCAGCCATCGAGCTGACCCATTACAGGACATTTACTGAAGATCTGGCACAATAAATGTCACCTGACCACAAATAAATGTCACCTGACTAAAATTAAATGTCACCTGACTACACATTATTGTCACCTGACCACACATTAATGTGAGCAGCATAGACCCAACACCAGATGGCGCCATTGTACAGTCTGTTAGTATTACAATTGTAAAAATTATAATTAAAAACTGTTTAACACCATGCATGGCTGCTGCTCTGTATCTGACCCTGACCTTTGACCTCTCTATAGGAAACATCCCACATTGCATAGACACAATACTTTGAGGACTAATTTAATGAAATCTGAAGGGTTTTTTGCTCTATTGACCGACTACAGGCCTAAAAAAAAAAACACAATATTCCTGAATTTTCTCTTTAATAATAATAATAATTATTATTATTATTATTAATAACCACGCTAGTATTCCACTTTACATAATTCAGGCTGAGCAGCATCACTTTAAAGTTATTGGACATTATGTATCAGGAGCCAATCAGCTCCTCTGAGAGGTTCATCCGTATATTGAGTCATCTTTGTCTGTTAGTGGATTTTAAACCTTTTCTTGGGCATGTATTAAGAGATCCCAACCACCATTAAAGTGATGTTGATATTTTTTGAGTATCTTTATTGTCTTCATGCATTTCTCTCTGGTTCTGTGGATCTTTGCAGTCATCATTCAAGGACTCAAGGATCCTTTATCGTCAACGTGCAACACAGGGATACATAAGTAAACTCCGTTGAAGCTCATTTGTAACACAACAAACGTTTGACAAACAAAACCAAAACTGTTTTTTCATTCCTGTCGTGCATTTTATTATTTCACTTTTTTGCATCACAGGGAATGTAAACACTGGGAATAGCGACACAACTCTCTGGGCAGTTAATGAGGGAGACAACTTCACATAAGAAAAACTGTAACATAAGGAAGCGGGTCCCTGTGGAGACGTGTGCTCAACTGCCACCGACCTCCCGCTGCTTTTACCCAGTTTATTTTTGTCTGCGACCGAAGATCAAATGGCCAGGGGCATGCTGGGTAGTGGCCTCGGGCCCTATAGCTGGTTTAGCTTAGCTTCCATCTCGGGTCTCTTTGAGTCTCCTGAAAGCTGTTTTCTGTGTCTCTTTGTCGTCGCTGTATGTTTGTTTGTGGTAATGTTGTGTCTCTTTGAGCAACATTGTGTTGTGTGTGTGGGGGGGGGGGGGGGGGGATCCAGTTGCAGCTTTAAAAAAAAAAATCCCAGTTCAGGCAGAGCTCCGAGAGCCTCTGGCTACCGAGCGTTGAGCCGGTGGTCACGCAGAGGAACGCCTCGGTAACCAATCACACCTGGGATGTGTTCCCTCCGAGGGTTTCCTTAAACGTGATATCAACGAGACCAAATCAATGTGCGCTGTGAGACAGATTCGTCCTCGCTGTGTCTTTAATTTTAATAAATGCTCTCGTTGAAACGGGACACGAGGCCGGGACACGGTGGAGTGAGGGGGTCGAAGCGATGTGGCGTCACCGTGGGAACGAAGTTTATTGTCATCGTGAAGACACACAAGGAAATGAAATTGGCAACGGGTCATTTGACAGGACATTTCTAATTTTAAAACAAGACATTTAAATATAAATAAGAATAAATTAAACATAAAACACAGGCATGAGTGGCTTAAAAGTGTGTTGTATAAATGAGTATTTTGGTCAGATTTTTTACTCTTAAATTAATTATAATAATCTTGAGATTCCAAAAAAAGTTAAAAAACATAATTCTGGAGAAGAAGACTTGACGGTATTGATAAAGCATAAGAAGTCAAAAAGTAACGGATTATTGAATTTCTCGTTTGTTTGTTTTGCTTTTATTGTTTGTGTTTGTTTTCCTTTTGTTTGTTTTGTTTCGGTTTATTTTGCTTTTATTGTTTTGGGTTTTTTTCTTCCTTTTTTTGTTTTTGTTTGTTTTGTTTCTGCCTCTTTTTGTTTAGCTTTTCTTTTTTCTCTATTTATATTTTTTTCTTAATTTTTTTTCTTCTTTTTTTGTTGTTTTTTTTGTTTGTTTTTGTTTAGTTTTAGTTTTTGAGGTCTTTTTTTGCTTTTGTTTTGCTTTTGTTTTATATATATAAGGCTCTTCGGAACAAGTTTTCAATCATCGGTTCGGGCACTTCTAAGCTAGCTAGTTCAGCCTGAACCCTTTGGGTCCTCTTTCTTTTAATCCTGGTGGTTGTATATATTTTGCTGATGGAAATAAATAAACTAATTAATGAATTCATTAGCGTTCACATTCAACCGGTTGAACCGAGTTTCACGAAGATTTCTTCATCCCGTCCGCAACTATAGTTAAAGATTGAAGAAGCCTCAAAGCTTCTGTGGATCCATATCTGATTTGTGTTTTCCACATAATTTCCTCTTCATTTGCCGACACGTCCCTGGCGCCTCCTTACGACCATAAACAATAAGTAAAGTACTTCAGGAGAGGAAGCACGGGGGCCGGTCCTCGTCCAGCGGGCCTTACATTACGCTGAAGCCATTAGCGCTCCGGCCCTCGGCCTACGCACCGCATCCTTGAAACGCCTCGCTTTCAATATTTGTTTACAGTAAAATATGGTCTATAAAGAGGGCATTATTCAGCGCTCTATAATA
>NC_079395.1:3818033-3923033 GCF_029220125.1 Pseudoliparis swirei
CTCCCTTCTCATCGCCCCTCTTTGGACCCGAGGGGATGAACCTCCAGATAAAACTCTGACCGTTGGACCCGGGGATTGACCGGCGCCCGTGAGGGAGCAGGACGCGACGCCATGTTGGATCATGGGTAAAAGGCCCCAGACGCCATTACAGCTCATTTAAAGTTAAAGATGGAGGTTATTTTCTTCTTCTTCTTCGCCCCGGGGCACATGGAGTCTCCTCCGAGTGAAGGGCAGATATCAGCTTGAGCGACTCAACAGATATGAGGAAAAAACATTTAAACCATTTAAAGTTTTAAAGGGCGCTACGTCTGTGAGAGTTTCTTACTTCATGGTTTTAAATGGACTCACATTTTTTGACTGTCAAACTGTGATGAAAAAAATCTAATAAAAAAGCCCAAAAAATAAAAGTCTAAAAAAGGTAACGAAGCGCAGCATCCTGGAGAAACCACAAAATACATGTTTTACGACTGACCACCAGGGGGCGACTCCTCTGGTTGTTTAGAAGTCAATGCTTCATGTGCTGAAGCTGCATTCTCTCTCCTGACCACCAGGGGGCGACTCCTCTGGTTGTTTAGAAGTCAATGCTTCATGTGTTGAAGCTGCATTCTCTCTCCTGACCACCAGGGGGCGACTCCTCTGGTTGTATAGAAGTATATGCTTCATGTGTTGAAGCTGCATTCTCTCTCCTGACCACCAGGGGGCGACTCCTCTGGTTGTTTAGAAGTCAATGCTTCATGTGTTGAAGCTGCATTCTCTCTCCTGACCACCAGGGGGCGACTCCTCTGGTTGTTTAGAAGTCAATGCTTCATGTGTTGAAGCTGCATTCTCTCTCCTGACCACCAGGGGGTGACTCATCTGGTTGTATAGAAGTCTGTATAAATGACTACTAAAAGGTAGTTTTGCCTCTTCATTTGAAAACATATAATTTGGGGGCCAAATAAGCAGAAATAATCATCATGCAGAGGATCCAGAAATATAAGTGTCACACTTGTAAGTGTGACACTTGTGTTTTCCGTGTGTGTGTGAGTGTGTGTGTGTGAGTGTGTGAGTGTGTGTGTGAGTGTGTGTGTGTGAGTGCTCAATCAGCTGTGCGAGGAAACACTCCCACTTCACCCTCTTGCCCCCCCCCCCCCCCGCTCCTCCCGATTGGCTGCCTTCACGCTGCCCCCCCATTGGGCACGACGCACGGGGAGGCGGCAGTTTGTCGCTGTTGCTAGGATCCTGTTGCCATAGGTTCCTGGGCTGTTGCTAGGAGACATGCGATGCATTATGGATGCTGTTCCCTCTTCCCGCGGAGAAGCGAATCTGAACCGCTGATGACTGGACTCTCACCCGTCACTCTGTGTCCATCACCCCATCACCCTCTCGTCTCGGTCGCTCCGTCATTTTGTCTCCCACGAAGTGGGATGTTCCAAAGCACCACAGAGGTATATAACTAAATATATATATATATATATAAATATAAATATGTATATAAGTATATATACATATACAGGACTGTCTCAGAAAATTAGAATATTGTGATAAAGTTCTTTATTTTCTGTAATGCAATTAAAAACAAAATGTCATGCATTCTGGATTCATTACAAATCAACTGAAATATTGCAAGCCTTTTATTCTTTTAATATTGCTGATTATGGCTTACAGCTTAAGAAAACTCTAAAACCCTATCTCATAAAATTTTAATATTTCCTCAGACCAAGTAAAAAAAAAGATTTATAACAGCTGAGTGTTTGTCAAGGCTCAGGAAACCCTTGCAGGTGTTTCGAGTTAATTAGACAATTCAAGTGATTTGTTTAATACCCTACTAGTATACTTTTTCATGATATTCTAATATTTAGAGATAGGATATTTGAGTTTTCTTAAGCTGTAAGCCATAATCAGCAATATTAAAAGAATAAAAGGCTTGCAATATTTCAGTTGATTTGTAATGAATCCAGAATGCATGACATTTTTGTTTTTTTAATTGCATTACAGAAAATAAAGAACTTCATCACAATATTCTAATTTTCTGAGACAGTCCTGTATATATATATATGAATTAGAAAGACTAACTAAACCTTTTCCCTCGCTCTGCTCCTTGACTCGATTGCTTGAGACACGTCGTAGTTTCATTGGTTTCGATCATAAAGTCTCGTAAACCGCCCGAATGTTGAGCATGCCGCCAGCAGAGTCGAGATGAAGTTCCTGTTTGAGGAAATGCTCCTTCCACCCGAAGAACCTCCAACACCATCAACACCACCAACACCACCCTAGTGCCTTCTACCACATGACAGCCAGGTCACGTGAGCTCCCCCCCCCCCCACCCCCACGAGTCAGACCAGGAGCGTGACGATAAACATTCAGCGGCAGGGCTTTGAGTCTTCGCCGACAGCTTTTCGCTGGATTTGGTTTGACTAAAAATGAAAAACTAATGACTAATGTCTAATAACTGATGCGTTACGCGAGGGAAATCACATCAGAGACACTTTGAACCGGAATGCCGAAGAAGAACGACTCGGTTAGTCTGACACGAGTTATTCTCAATGACTGTGACTCGGGCAGTCAGCAAGTTTTCACTCATTCGTTGCATTTCAATATATATATATTTATATATATATATATGTATATATACATTTATATATATATATGTATATATTTACATATATATATATATATTAATATATATATATATAAAAGAAATATATAAATATATATATGTATATATATGTATATTTATATATATATATGTATATATATATATAAAAGAAATATATAAATACATAAATACCTTTTTATACACATATATGTATATGTATAAAATTATATAATAAATATGTATATATATATGCTGTCCATGTTTAGGCGGCAAAGCTACCTTCTTCTGTGAGGGAAAGATTAAAATAAGTATGATTTTATGTTTACAAATCTCTCCTCAAACCCTTCACACCTCCTGGTGGCCTTGTTTTCAAAAAATTATTAAATAAAAAGCCAAAGCTTTTGGACCTTGGTCATATTTTTTGTACATCCTGCGTACGGCCACAGGTGCTCCTCCTCCGCAACGCTGGGTGACATGCAGAAGCAGTTTGGCACACACACAGAAACTCTCACACACACACACACACACACACACTCCACCCAGATGGCGGAGTAGCCACTCAGTCGCAGTTCTTATCTTTTGAAAATTGCTCAAGTCTGCACGTCGAAAAAAAACCTGCTGCCTGCAGTCTTTGATTCCCCGTGAAGGGAGACATGTGTGTGTGTGTGTGTGTGTGTGTGTGTGTGTGAAAGCCTTACAAAGAGACACACAGGAAGGAAGCTGCTGTGTTTCTGTGCATGATTGCCACAGTGGGGAGTATGTCAGCTAGTGTGTGTACACCTGTGAGAATTATGATTGTGCAAGATGCTGGGACAAGTGTGTGTGTGTGTGTGTGTGTGTGTGTGTGTGTGTGTGTGTGTGTGTGTGTGTGTATGTGTGCCAGATCTGCGACAAGCCAACTGTGACGGGCTCTAATAGCTCTCGAACACATCCGCCTGAACACGCCGCTGCTCGTCGTGTGTGTGTTGGTGTGTGTGTGTTGGTGTGTGTGTGTGTGTGTGTGTGTGTTTTCTCTGTCTGTTTAAAACATTGTTTTTTTATTTTTATATCTCTGTCTCTGTTATCACCTTCGACTCTCTACTCCTTCGTTCCACCGAGCGAGACGGATAGAGGAGGAAGTCGGTCGATAAATGACGGTCGATGGAAAGTCGCTCAGGCCTTTAGCTAACGAAAGCCGCTCAGACCTTTAGCTAACGAAAGCTGCTCAGACCTTTAGCTAACGAAAGCCGCTCAGGCCTTTAGCTAACAAAAGTCGCTCAGATCTTTAGCTAACGAAAGTCGCTCAGACCTTTAGCTAACGAAAGTCGCTCGGACCTTTAGCTAATGAAAGCCGCTCAGACCTTTAGCTAACGAAAGTCGCTCGGACCTTTAGCTAACGAAAGCCGCTCAGACCTTTAGCTATCGAACGTCGCTCAGACCTATAGCTAACGAAAGCCGCTCAGACCCTTTAGCTAACGAAAGTCGCTCAGACCTTTAGCTATTGAAAGCCGCTCAGACCTTTAGCTAACGAAAGTCGCTCAGACCTGTAGCTATGGAATCAGCCACGTCCAATCACAGCGAGCCTCCAGTCCAGACCCCGTCTCCAGAATATTCCGTGTCACGTACAATTCCACATTTAACTGAGAACGCAACCATTTCCTATCGTAGATAAAGAGACACAAACTAAGTAATCCATGTTTTTACTCATTGAGAGAAAGAGAAAAAACAGGTAGCGGTGTTGTTTTCTGGTTTTACCTCCAGACTGGAGATCTGAGAGTGAAGAGGAAAACATTTCATTCACCTCCTCAGGTGTCGCCCGACACTTGATTACTAATCAGAACTCGGGATGTCCCGCTAGCTCGGACTCAGGGAGTCGCGCAGTTTCTCAAACCTCAATTCCTAAGTTCCTAAATCAGCTTAAGAGACAAATATTCTTCTCTGGAGTTTCTCAGACCAAGAAGAGTTCAATAAGATTGACTGTATTAGTAGATTTAGGATTTGTTTTAAAGCACTAAAAACTATAAAGGTCTCAACATCGCAACACATGAAATAAAACCTTTCCCCCGCCGCGGTCGTCCTCCACGTCCAGCCGACACTCATCCCGTCCACGCCGCCGTTCGTTCTCCTAATTCTCCCGACGTTCACACGCGAGTCCGGACCGGCAGCCGCACATCATTCCTAATTATGCAAATCAGTCTCTTTTTCTCGTGGCACGGAAGAAAAGCAATATTTCAATGCAAATGGTTCGATATAGGGCGCTCGCTCGTAAACGCGCTAACGGAGAGTGACGGCGGTGGCGATATTGGGGTCGGCGATGAGAATGATCAACTCAAAGCCAGAAGTGTCCCTCGCGGCCGGTCGGAGGGGAGGGGGCGGCTTTGAATGTGATACCTTTGATTCCCCCCCCCCCCCCCAAATATGTTGGTATATAAAATAAATCAATTTCAACTTCTTTTCAACACCAAACAGCTTATCTACGATTTTATATACAATTAAAATGTAACGCTGCGTTTTTTTACGTGATCGTCAATATCGGGATTTTTTTTCCGCTGCGAGACATCAAAAATACACCAACCAAGCTTCACATTTGGTTTGCTTGTTGGGTCGCGATAGCAGCGATACCTGGACACAGCAACAACTCCACTTCCTCAACACATTATCGCTCGCGACAAATTCACCGACGGTTGGTTGACTTTATTTATTTATTTATTTTTAGTTTATTTCGATCAGCAATACTATACAAAAATCAAAATTTCAACAAAAGAAGAAAGTGGCCGACCGAAAGGGTCAAGGCTGAAGCTATCAAGCTTATAAGTGCCCTAACCTATGCTTTCATGAAAATACTTATTTTAAGGAACCATTACATATACCTATATATATATATATATATATATATATATATACATAAACATATACACATGCATACAAATTCACACACCCATATAAACATATATACACACACATACCTACATATACATAAAACAATCAACAAAACAAAAACAAAAAAGCTTGTCCCCATTACCCGTTACTTATGAAGCGTCATCAATGCTGATACGTCTGTACTTGTCCAGAGTCATGTCTTTAAATTTTTTTTTGAATATCACCAGATTCTTACTTTCCTTGATGTCATCAGTTAAACTATTCCACTGTTTCACCCCACAGACAGATGTACACATGTTTTTTAGAGTTGAATGAACAATCGGCTGTTTGAAATTCCATCTCCCTCTTAGTTCATACTCTCCTTCTCTATCTCTAAAAATCTTTTTAATATTTCCAGGAAGTGAATTATGTTTAGCTTTGAACAGAATTTGTGCTGTTTTGAACTCTATTATTTTTTAGGTTTACAGAACTTCGTGGTTAGGTTTAGGAAACGACTGTGGTTTAAATTTGGGGATGTTTGAAATGTAACAAAACACATCGGGTCAATAAAGATCGACTAGCTTTCATACGGGACTTGGACACAGGTCTCCTGGGTGAAAGTCCTGTGCGTGTTTGAGTGCCATTAAAGCCCTTATGGGACCTTTCAGGTTTCTGGAGGTTCCCGGTTGGGCGATACTGCAGCTGTTTTTTTGTGACTGAGTTTTATGTCCACACGGTCAGATAAATAACCACTGAGCGCGTGTGTGTGTGTGTGTGTGTGTGTGTGTGTGTGGTTGTCGTTCATTTTCCAGAGACGACGAGCCACAGCGGCTTCTATCGACCCCCCGAACCGTCACGAAGGGGCCGAAATACATCGGGACGGTCGTCGTAACAAACTGCAGATGTCCGTTTTCCCGTGAGCTGTGTCACTGGACCCGTCACCACGGTGACTCGGCACAATTTCACTTGTATTAACAGTTCTTACAAGTCTTTTATTTACTGAATTAGTTTCATGACCCGTTAGGCCATTAAAAACCTGTTAAAATCCTCATAGAATAATTTCAAATATAACTTGATTTTTGCTCATTTGTGTGTGAGACACATGCTCGTATAAAGGCTGAAGGGCAGCTATACTGTATATATATATATATATATATATATATATATATATAGCAGGTGCAGATGGTTTGAAGGTCAGGTGATGTCGTGATGTAAATTATTATTTTTGCTTTATAAGGACAGATGAGGAAGCGGCTGGTGGTGGTGGTGGGGGGGGGGGGGGGGTTCATATGCTTGCTACACCTGCTTGTACGCCGTCCTCCCACCTTTATGACTTTTCCCCGGGTATGAAAACGTCACGCTTTATACGGATTTATCGTAATATCAGACCTTTTTTATCCGATACGCAGGACTTCCCGTGTCCCGTGTCTTACTCTCCCAGCTACGGTCACGTAACTAACATTCGTATTTTACACGACAAAACACATTTAATTCAACCTAAACCACAATATTAACCAAGTAACAAAGTAAATCTACATTGTAAGTTTATTTTATAAAAAACAAAAAGAGGCGGTAACGAGTTGAAACTGACTGAGGGGCAGCGAGAGCGTCATAGTTTGAACGGTATTACCGAAAAAAAAAGCGAGTGTACCCACAATGCAACTTGTCTGAACCGGCAAGTCAAGTCAAGGTAACTTGTACAGCAGCTTTTCAAAGGCTCAAGAAAAAACAGAGAGAATATTTGTGTTTCTTTGCTCACTATGTCGTCTCGTGAAGTATTAAATGTTCACTTTGTAGCTTCGTGAACCGAGAGCCCAAGACGTGAACATTTTCAGGCTCCCCCCCCCTCACACACACACACACACACACACAAACACACACACCCCTCGGCGTGACAACACGACTCTAAATCCACTCCTGTGAGTCATCGTTGCAGAAAGCTGAATCGATGTCCTCCCCTCTCCCCTCTCCCCTCCCCCCTCGTCTACCGGTCGATACCCAGAGCCGATGTTTCGCCTCCATAAGCACTCTTTAAAAAGAAAAAAGAAAAGAGCTTTTCATCCACTTGGCTTCAACTTTTTTTTAAAGACGCCGGTATGAATAACGACGTCAGGCCCATATGTGAAAATAAGGAAATAAAAGACACAAAAAGTGTGTATTTTATCTCATTGTTTGTGTTTGATGTTGTGGAGTCACGAGTGTGCGTTGAGCGTTGTCCAACAGAGCGGTTCATCGGTCAGGCCGACACCGAGTCACGAGAGAATACGCTCGTTGTCATATTTTGAAAACGTCATTAAGGATAAATTAATGATTGTTTTTCTTTTTGACATTTGTGAGCTGGAGGTTTTTCATCTTTCCTTTTCTCCAGATACAAATATTTCAATATAGCAGTAAGGAAGTCGACCGTGTGCTCCTTAAGGAATAATTAAAAGATGTAAAAGATCTAGTAAAAGTTTTCATCTTAATTTTCTTTATAAAAAGAGTTGAGACGGAAAAACGAAGGAGTCAGGATCTGCATGACAACGATGAGACTTTATTCACATGTTGTTTACACCAATAGAACAAAATATCTTCTGTTGTTTTTGTGTGTGTGTGTGTGTGGGGGGGGGGGGGGGTTATGTACAGAGTTAGTGCAGCGGGCGATGGAGATGGGAAATGACCGACTGAGCGTCTCAAAAGCTGCGAAAGAAAAACGCAATAATTTGAAGTTGAGTTTTTCCTGGCATAAAAATAAAGCTGGCGGTGAAGATTCAGGTCATTTAAATCCTCAACGCCGTTCCGTGTGTTTCCACATGTGAGAACATACGGGATCTTTGGGTACGAGCTCCACCCCGAGCTCCACCCCCGTGAGGTCGACTCCATCAACTCGCCTCCGGCCTGCTGCGTCAGCTTCAGCTTCGAGCGCCACGAGGCGAGGGCCACGGGGCGTGGAGCCGATTAAAAGTCGTGAAATCGAGCCGATTTTCACAAAAGGCATTTAGATGATGGATGTGACCGCACACACACACACACACACACACACACAGGGTAACACCGTCTCTCTTCTACTTCCCGCTGGACTTCCACCAACGTTTTCTCGGCCGCCGTTACTTTAATAGATTGAAGAGATTTTTTTTAGGATCTTAATAAATAAACGTCCAAAAACAAAATGTGCTTCTGGGAAAACCAGCTGACCAGAAATGAAACAAAGTGGAACAACGAATCGAGAACCGCCGGCCGGAGCGAGACTCTTCTCTTCTGTCGTTTCTTTCTTCTTCTTCTTCTTTTTTCCCGGCTGTATTCCAGCGTTCAGGCGGATCGATGGCGTCTCGTCAAGGAGACAAACTTTTGGGCTGAGGGAATCTTTATCGAAGGCCGCATGGGGGTTTATAGGAGGGATTACTCTTCTTCTCTTTTTTATAGGAGGGATTTCTCTTCTTCTCTTTTTTATAGGAGGGATTTCTCTTCTTCTCTTTTTTATAGGAGGGATTTTTTCCCTTCTAAAATAAAAAAGGGGAAGCGTTCCCACGCTGACGTCGTCCGTTTTAATTAAGGCGGTCGCGAGATAACGATTATATTGCTTCTGCTCTGAGAGAATTCACACTGAAAAAAGAAATTGATATATATATATATAGTATATATATATAATTTTCACCTCACATCCAGTTTCAGCGAGTTTTTTACATTTTTTAAAACATTTATTTTTGAGAACAAATTAATCCTAGAAACATCAATACAGAAGAACCGGTGATCACCGCCACACACACACACACACACACACACAAACACACACAGAGGAAACCATGATTCATGTACCACAGAAATTATTATATATATATTTTTCTTCTTCTTAATCTAACGTCTACATCTATGTACAGGGCGAGTTCAATGTTTACTAAGAAGGAGGAAGAGGAGGAGGAGGAAGAGAAGGAGGAGGAAGAAGGCGAGAAGTGGAGGTCAGAGGAGAGGAGACACGAGGGAATGAAGGGCAGAGTAAAAGGAGGAAATGAAGAAGGATGAGTGAGGGAGGAGAAGCAACGAGGAGAGGAAGGGGGGAGGAGACGAGGAGACGAGGTGATAAGACCGGACGGGTGGGAGGAAAGGAAACGTCTGGGATGGAGAACGAGGGAGCAAACGGAGGGAAATCATAAGCCCGGTCCTCCAGAAGGAGACGGAGGAGGAGGTCCATCGGGGAGCTCCTCCTGCTCCTCCTGCTCCTCCTATTGCGGGAGAGCTTTCAGGATGGCGTTCACCTCCTCCGCGACGGCCGTCAACGCAAACTCAAATTGGTCCTGCGGGAAGACGAAGAAGAAGAGGAGGAGTGGGGGGGGGGGGGGGGGGAGAAGAGGAGGAAGTCGTGAAGCGTACTGTGTGGGAACAGAGGTCAGTGACCCCCGAGGAGCAAAGGTCATGACCCTTGAATGACCTCTTGAAACTTCTCAGGGCGTAATCGACCAATCACAGCTGGCGATTACATCTCCTCAACTAAAGTCTCAAGTACAACCAGTAGAGGGGTGCAGGGGGGGGGGCATCAGTGGCCCAGAGCTGCCATCTGATTGGTCCACAGCAGCTTCTCCTCTAAAATACCTTAAATGTTGTTTATGTATTAACGTAAAAACAATCAATATTGATATATATAAAAACGCAGAATTAAGAAAATACCCCGACCTCCTCGACATATTTGACGAATATTTAAATCTACAGTTTGGTTTATTTATCGTGTTTTTTCAAAATAAGAGACTCAAAGATCAAGTCGCACATAAAAATAAAAATAAATCTTGTAAAGATGCAACTTTGAAAAGCTTTATTTTTAAATATTTAGAAGTGTTATTCCTTCCATGTTTAGAAGACTGACACGTCGTTGTTGTTGTTTTTACTGCATCGCTGCAGGAGGAAGACGAAGCGACATCGTCCCCCAACGAGATCTCGGAGATGAAACCAGAGCCGAGGCCGAGACTCCAGACACGAGGGGAATCAATGTGTGAGGAGGTTTAATAAAGCCAGGATCGATACCACACACACACACACACAGGCACACACACACACACACAGGCACACACACACACACACACACACACACACACACCTCGGCTTCCCTTTCTAATTGTGTTCACAGGTCAGCCGTAATTGTAGTTCCCAGACTGAAGGATCACTCGGCTTGTGTTTAGGTAACAGTGATATAGTTTAATGGTTTATAACCCGGTGATGTCACACTTGAGCTTTAACTCGTGGCGCGACACGGATTAGTTTAGCTTAGTTTAGCTTAGCATGATGCTCTATTTGTCGGCCTCGTCGATCCTAGATGACGAACTTTAGGAGCGACTTGTTTCCATCTCGAGCTCCTGGAACACATTTTTTATCAGCTGACAATAATTTGTGAACGGTTCTCTCTTTGGTTTTCACAAAATATATATATATTTTTTAAATATATATATGTGTGTATATTTTCTTTTAGTTATTGTCGTGTTCTTGAGGACTACATTAATTAATCAAAGGGTTTCTGACATTTTTTTGGGGCTTTCTGCCATAAACTATTATGTTTCCAGATTGATGTGTGTGTGTGTGTGTGTGTGTGTGTTACCTTGGTCTGAACCATTCCCGGCCTCTGGTCCCGCAGGTGCTCCAGAGTCGCAGCAATATCAATCTCCTTGGCACCTGTACACACACACACACACACACACACACACACACACACACACACACACACACACACACACACACACACACACACACACACACACACACACACACACACACACACACACACACACACACACACACAGAGAAATACACCACATTAATATTGTTGGATTGCGTTCAAAGCACCACCAAAATAAGATAATCCATTTAACATTTGTTAATCTGGTGTTTTTATACCCACTTCCTTTAGAACGAGAACATGTGATTACTCACATGTGTGTGTGTGTGTGTGTGTGTGTTGCAGTCTGTTTGACATTGTATTATTAATTTTTCAAGATGTAACAAAGCTGCAGAGGCGTTCAGGTCCTCAGTCAGACTTTGGTCTATTTTTCTATTCTGCAAGATATTCGGCCTCAGTATTAAATTGCCGCAAAAATAATAATATTTTTTATTATTTTTTATATTATAGAGCGACGTTGGCTGATAAATTGTCATTTAATAATTTCTTTCCAATATCAAGCTGTCCTCAGAATTCACGCTCAACTAGGAACGAAATAATGTTCCCTCCACATCGCGAGTTATTCACATCGACAAACGACCAAAGAAAGGAACATCGGAGCTTTGATGTCGCGAATGAAACATAAATATATGAAATATATTAATGCAGCTTTTTTTCTTTGAGCGAACAACACTTATTTTAACGGCATTACGTCATCTCAGAACTTCTAGCTCCGGGTGCTCGTTTAGGATGGGGGGAGGGAGGGAGGGGGGGGGGGTAAAGATGTTTAGAAAAAAAACATAAGAAAAATAGACGTTAAAAGGAGAGAGAGAGAGAGAGAGGGGGGGGGGGGGCAACAGTTACATTCACACAAGGAAAAACAGAGAAAGGAAATAAATTGTGAAGAGAAACAAAAGAAAGCTCCGGAGTGCGTCGCTCTGGTCGTGACGGAGCGGCGTGAAAGGAGCCGCTCGCTCACGCCGGGTTTCTCTTTCGGTTTGGAGGGTTTTGTGAGCCGTTCCTTTTTTATTCTGCTTTTTGTCTTTTTAACGACACAAAAGACTCTTTTTCTAGCCGAGGAAGCTGCAACGCGCTACGACTGCAGCCCTCTGGGGGGGCCAAAATGGACGGTATAAAAAAAAAAAAAATAAGAATCTTTCCTTCTTTGTGAAACTCTCCATTGATGAAGACGAGCGGAGCACGAAGGACATCAATAGAGGAATGTGATAAATAAAAAACGACCTCATTTCCAACTTCTATTTAAGAGCCGTCTCTATTCGGGGTGGAGGTCGAGGAGGAGGGTGGGGTAGTGGGTGGTGGGGGGGGGGGCTATAGAAGACGAGAAGGAGGAGAGCAGAAGAAAGACGGGGCCCTCGAGGAGGACCGGCTCACGGCTCGGACCTGGGAGGAAGAAATAAAGAAAAGAAACGCGAGAGACGCTGAGAAGCTCTGCGGCACTCGGAGGTTTCATTGGGTTCTTAGGATGAAGAGAAGAGTGGTGGGTGGTGGAGGTAGATGTATGTGGAGGAGGAGGAGGGGGGAGGAGGGAGAGAGAGGAGGAGGAGGAGAGGGAGGGAGCTTTTTTTAGAAGAAAAAAAAGGGATTATGAAAACCGCTCCTCAGCCTCCTGGAAACACAATGACAGACTTCTGGGAAAAACTCACAATTCAGTCCATTGGAAAAAATGAGTGAGAGAGAGAGGAGGGGGAGAGAGAGCGAGAGGAGGGAGAGGGATGTGTCTGAAAGTGAGCAGGAGGAGGAGCAGGAGGGAAGTCTTTGATCGGGATGGAGGAAGCCTGCAGACCTGGGGGCCTCCAGCTTCTCAGGAAAGACAAAAAAAAATCAGAAATGCGGGCGGTGAAGTGGAGGAGAAGAAGTGAAGTGGAGGAGGAGAAGTGGAGGGAGATTTCATGAAGCTTAGTTAGTCACATGGGCCTGTCGTAACACTGGGGGAGCCAACAGGTTCAGGGAATCACACAGAGACACACACCACACACAGAGACACACACCACACACACAGAGAGACACACACAGAGAGAGACACACACACAGAGAGAGAGACACACAACAGAGAGAGACACACACAGAGAGAGACACACACACAGAGAGACACACACACACAGAGAGAGACACACACACACAGAGAGAGACACACACAGAGAGAGACACACACACAGAGAGACACACAACACACAGAGAGAGAGACACACAAACAGAGAGAGACACACAACACACAGAGAGAGAGACACACAGAGAGAGACACACAAACAGAGAGAGACACACACAGAGAGAGACACACAAACAGAGAGAGAGACACACACAGAGAGAGACACACAAACAGAGAGAGAGACACACACAGAAGAAGAGGAGTCATGTGACCGTGCTGTTCCATACCGACGTGAAGACAGACACACAACTCGTCACAACTAAAAGCTCTGGACAAGATTCAAACGAGTCGGTGGAGAGAAACTTTCTGTTTGAGGACATTTGGGATTCAGCCCCTCCCCCCCCCCTCCCCCTCCGGAAGGCTGACCCTTTGATCTGGACTTAAAGACCCAGGAGCTCGTTCTGCTACAGCAGCAGCACCACCGTGGGACACACACACACACAGACACACACACACACACACACACACACACACACACACACACACACACGCAGACGCCGGTGAGCTACCGGCTAACGAAACAGAAGCAGATCGACCACACAACAGTCAACGTGGCTTAACACACATAAATGAATCCCGTTGACGTCCTGTAAGCGTCTCAAGCGGCCCCCCGGGGCCTCGCTCCGTCACCACGCCGTGTTGATTACATCGCGCTCTGATTACGGCCAGTCCTGCTGACGCGGCGGATAAAATGTTGGAGGTCGACGACGTTCGATTTAAAGCGGTTCCGCCGCGCCGCTCTCGTCCTTCTGCTCCGCGTCTCTACCGCGGACTTCTTTGAAACATCCTCTGAGTTTTAACGGCGTGAGAGTCGAGGTAACGGAGCTGAATGACGAGCTGATGGCGTTTTCACTTCAACATCACCACGGCTGACGCAATCAGGACACTTTGTTCATTTCTTTTCCCCCCCCCCGTGGTTTTATTACGGTTATCGGAAATGTGTGTGGGGTGGGGGGGTGAGGGTTACTCAAGATCCAGGGGAAGAAAAACGAGAAGAAGAAAAACCAGCGCCCACCTTTCGCCATCTTGTTGAGGACCATGTCGATCAGGACGTACGTCCCACTTCTTCCCGCACCGTCGCTGCTCAGGTGGGCGAGAGACCACGGCACAGAATGGAGGTGGGAGGAGAGAGAGAAACATTTAGATTCAATTAAATAGTTCGTAATTTTTTATTGCTTATTTCTTTTTCTTTTTTTAATGATAAAAAGATTTTTGTGACAGTTATTAAATATATATATATATTAAACAAAGTAATTATATATTTATATATATATATATATATTTCATATTGGACGAAATATTGAGCACTTGAAGGAGCGAAGTTAATCAAATGTCATGACATGTAAGTGCTTCATATATATACATTTATATATTTATATTGATATGTTCTATCCTATATTAATTTAAATTGCGATCAAGGATATGTGATGTGTGTGTCTCTCTGTGTGTGTGTGTGTGTCAGTGGAAGCCGGAGGGCTGTGAGTAAACACGTCAAGATGTCTGCTGCCTTCTCTCACTCTATTTAAAATGAGAGGCTGAGAGCGGAGGAGAGGGAGAGAGAGGGAACGGAAATAAAAAGACAGAAGAGAAATGGTAAAATAATTAAATAAGAAGAGACGGAGAAGTGCTCTGAATGCCGTCTGATGACAGAACGTCTGTCTCCATCTCTTGTGTGTATGTGTGTGTGTGATGGTTCTATTCCAGCACCCTCTAAAGTCTCGTCACATGTCCCGTCACTCGTCAGATCGCTCAGGGTTTGGTGCCACCCCGGGGCGATGGAGAGGAGAGGCACAGCCGTTTCGACTTATTACAGAATGGATCACTTCGTGGAGGAGCAGGCGGACCTCGCCGCTCTGGGAAGTCTTTCCGCACAAAGAAACCTGAATGTGAGCGAATCTGAAGAAGTGAAAAGAGAGCGAGGAACACACACTGCTGTGTCATCACACACACTGCTGTGTCGTCACACACACACTGCTGTGTCGTCACACACACTGCTGTGTCGTCACACACACTGCTGTGTCGTCACACACACACTGCTGTGTCGTCACACACACTGCTGTGTCGTCACACACACTGCTGTGTCGTCACACACACACTGCTGTGTCGTCACACTTGCCTGCAGTGGACGATGATGGGACACGAGCGTCCGCGGTAGCACTTGTTAACTTTTCTGTAAAAAACACAGAACAGAAAAAACGAGCTCAGTGTTAACATCACACAGTCAGAACCAGAACACAGTCAGAACTAGAACACAGTCAGAACATCAGTCAGAACATCACAGTCAGAACATCAGTCAGAACATCACACAGTCAGAACATCAGTCAGAACATCACAGTCAGAACATCACACAGTCAGAACATCACAGTCAGAACATCACACAGTCAGAACATCAGTCAGAAGATCACAGTTAGAACATCAGTCAGAACATCACAGTCAGAACATCACACAGTCAGAACATCACAGTCAGAACATCACACAGTCAGAACATCACAGCCAGAACGTCACAGTCAGAACGTCAGTCAGAACATCACACAGTCAGAACATCACAGTCAGAACGTCACAGTCAGAATATCACAGTCAGAACGCCACAGTCAGAACATCAGGCACAGCACGGTCCATCCCCTGACCCATGAGGTCAGACACATGTTCCTCTAGTGAGGTTACAGCACATCGTCACAAAAATAACGATAATGTGGTCAATGTAATGTCACATTGTAACAATGTAACAACATCACAATGTAACAACGTCACAATGCGACAACGTCACAATGTAACAACGTCACATTGTAACAACGTCACATTGTAACAACGTCACAATGTAACAACGTCACATTGTAACAACGTCACATTGTAAGAACGTCACAATGTAAGAACGTCACATTGCGACAATGTCACAATGTAACAACGTCACAATGTAACGTCACAATGCGACAACGTCACAATGTAACAATGTAACGTCACATTGTAACAGTATAACAATGTCACCATGCGACAACGTCACAATGCGACAACGTCACAATGTAACAACGTCACATTGTAACAATGTAACAACGTCACAATGCGACAACGTCACAACGTCACATTGTAACATCACAATGTAACAACGTCACATTGTAACATCACAAGGTAACAACGTCACAATGCGACGTCACATTGTAACATCACAATGTACCAGCGTCACATTGTAACGTCACAATGTAACAATGTCACAAGGTAACAACGTCACAATGTAACAACGTCACAATGCAACAACGTCACATTGTAACAACGTAACAACGTCACAATGTAACAATGTCACAATGCAACAACGTCACATTGTAACAATGTAACAACGTCACAAGGTAACAACGTCACAATGTAACAACGTCACAATGCAACGTCACATTGTAACAATGTAACAACGTCACAATGTAACTCTCAAAGAAATGCTCAGTCCTATTTCAATAATGAATCATTTCTGCCATATTTCATGACTTATTAAGCAACAGAACCACAGATTGCCCAACAGACGCAGCATGAAGAGTTTCCCATTACTGACAAGCAGGAACCATCAAAACAACCTTCATCGTGACGGAGTTAATACAAATAAATAGTTACAATCACAACGGTGATATTGGTCACCCAAGACCACGGGGTCGTTGTATTTCTTAGTTTTTCCTGTTGGAGGTCTTGAACGTTGCACAGCTGAAACCCAACCGACACCGACGCCATGAACGCTTTTAGATTTTAAAGAATGAAAACCACCCCGTTGCTGTTTGTTCATATTCCACAGCAGAGAAGATGGATTTGCATTCATGTTTCTTTCATACATGCGGAAAGACGTCGAGAGACGCCCTCACAGTGCGAGTTGAGACTGAAACGGAAGACGTGGTGGAAACGCGACGCGTTGCTCATCGACATGCAGAGCAACACCCAGGAGCTGCTGTCGGGGAGCCGGGAGTCTGATCCCAGCTGGAGACCGTCCCCGATTCCATTTCATGGTGATAACTCCAAATAACAATATTCAGCAGGAACATATTACATAAAGGCGCAGTGTGTGTGTGTGTGTGTGTGTGTAATCCATAATGCATTACTCAGTCAAGGAAAGAAAGGGACATTTGTGAACTTCATTTTCCGGCATTAACTCGGATGGCCAGCAGGGGGCGTCTCCTCGGTCCGAAAAATAAGTCTAATTGTATATAAGTCGATGAAATATTACCCAAAATTCTCCTGAGACCTTGAGTGAGAATGAAAACAGATATGTAGAGGTGGTTTCTTTAATTGTTTGAATGCTTTCATCAACACTGAGATAGGAAATGCTTTTTCTAACAAGCTTCTGCACGGAAGCGTAAAATCTCCATAATTACAAAGTCAGAGGATCGAGACCGTGTGTCAGAGGTTGACACTGAATGAGAAGAAAACCATATTCAATGGATTAAAGTATCATCTGCAACTAGTCCCCAACGAAAAAGATGTTTTACGGAGAAACTTTCATCCAAAATGTACAATCCATCCACGTTTTGGGGCGGCAGGTTGTTTCCCGAGACGGGATCACACAAGTGGGCACATCACACAAAAAAGGAAACTCCGCCCACGTTCATCCTCCACCACACCGACATCGAAATGTCGGAGCCCGCCGCAGACAATTAAAAGTGATGTTACCATGGAAACAGCCGGCAGAGAATCACCAACCGGTGGTGGGTGTACAGAGGGGAAGAGGAGGAGGTGTGGGGGGGGGAGGGGAGGAAACGCCCCGAAAAAGAGATTCAAGCTTGACGGAGAGACAGGAGAGAGAGAGAGAGAGATGACATTCAAAGCCAGAGAGACCCTGAAGCCGTTGGGACGGTTTCCCTCGCCGTGCGTCACGCCGGCTGAATCTGCAGCGTGACGTCGGCGCTCATTAAAACTGCAATTTGCAAAATGACAGTCATTCATAAAAATGACAAATCCTGGATGTAAGGAAGCTGAATGCGGCGAGCCAGATCCACGGAGGAAGCTGTCGGGTCCATCCGATGGATCTCCACGGCGGGAACAATATAGAAAGAAAAGTAAAAAGTGGACGAGCCAACGCCTCGAAATATGACTGTGAAACACGGAAATACACACGAGTCGTTGTATGAAGGTCCGTTGGTGTTGTACGGTCGGCTGTACGGACATTCAAGAGAGAGAGAGAGAGGGAGAGAGAGAAAAGCATCATAGGAAGGGAGGCATGGTGAGAGAGAAAGGGAGGAGGAGGAGGAGGAGATCGTAGGCAGTCAAGCAAACCATGAGCAAGCAAAAAAGGCGAGAGGTCATCTCAGGTCACCGGGCACAGCGGGGGGAGAGAGGAAGGAGAGGAAAGGAAAGGGAGACAGGAGGGGAGGAGGAGGGGAGGGGAGGAGGAGGGGTCCATGAGGCCCACTGGTTGCAGAGACACAGTCTCCAATGATCACTTTTGTGACTATGCAACTGGACTTATATTACTAGCTGCAACATCACAAAAATGACACTGGCAACCGCTAGTTAGCTGGTGAGACAGGAAGGCGGGGGGCGGGTGGGGGGGGGGGGGGGGTTGTAAGCGATGCTTTTTTTTTCTTTTTTCGGGCGCAGTCAGTCAGTTGAGAAGTGAGGTGGTTTGGCCGAGCATAAAAAAGGAAGAAGAAGAAGAAGAAGAGAGGTCAGCCGGCCTCCTGGGAAAAAAAACAAAAAGGAAACACACCCCCCAAAAAAAGAAATCAGGGGAAGAAGGGGAGGGGGGGATGGGGGGGTTACACCATATCCGCCACAATAAAAGTGAAGAGCATCTCCCTCTGAGCTTCCTCCATTGTGTTTTGACCCCCCCCCCCCCACCTCCTCACATCCCCCACCACCACCAGCTCTCCTTCTCATCCTCGGGTCACGGGTCAATAACTCAAAGAGACCTTCTTCTATTTAACCTCCGGGACTCTCCTCATCCTCGGCAGCTCGTAGATCCGTCTAGAAGAGGATTGTGCGGTGCGTTTGAGGACCTTCCTGGAGGGTTGGACTTAACACTCGTGGTGTGTTTCCCGAGGGGAACTTGCATTGGGTTCTTCATCGCTAGACGAGGAGTGACGGAAGAGAAGACACTCAGAGCCAGACGCTAATCGGGGAGCCTTGGAGAACATTCCTTCATTTCCAGGTCCCGTCCTTCTAGCCGTGGACTCCTTTACAAATAAAAGCCGAGCTTTGTTCCACCACAATGAGCCGAGAGGCTTTTTCCTTGCTTCTGGAAACAAATCTCGTTTATCAAAGTGTCATCTTTTCTTCTTCTTCTTCTCCAAAAGGCCTCTTTAAAAAAAAAAAAAAGGACTAACAAGTTTTTTCGGGGCTTTCTGAAAGCCCCGAGCGAGTTTACCGTGGACGTTAAAAGCTTTTGTACTTTGTGTTCTTCAAAGGACAACAAGGAGTTCAAAGAAAGTAAAAATCCTGAAAGAAAGAAAGAAAGAAAAGAAAAGAGAGTCTCGGCCAGCACAGAGGAATGAAGTGCGCCCCTTCACACCTCAGAGGAAGAAAGACAACTCTGAGTTGAGTTACTTTCCCTTTCTCTAAAAGGAGTTCCGTACCTGCGGAAGTCGAGCAGCGTGCGGCTCGTCTCCGGCACGTTCCGGTTGAGCCAGGTCAGGAAGTGGAACTGCGTGACGGTGCGCGTCTCGTTGGTCTGCATGTTCTTCAGGTAGAAGCTGCGCACCAGGAAGTCGTCGCACCAGATGTGCTCGGACACAAGGTTCACCTAGAAACGAAGACGACAACAAATATGAAGTAAAAAAACACACGTTGTTCCATGCGTTTCAAAATAAAAGCCCAAACCTTCAGACGTGCAGGTAGCACGACACTAGATGCTTTATTAATAACTCTGAAGTCCACAACAGCCTTGGGTTTGGTGCTAATGCATAGTTTTAATAAATGAGCCATTTATTGAATATTCTGGATACTTTTTTTGTTGTAAATAATGTTATGTAAATTATCTATTCATTTATTTGATTGTATTTATTTATTTTATTGTAATTATTGTATTGTATTTATTTATTTTATTGCATTTATTGTATTTATTGTATTTTATTTATTTATTTTATTGTATTGTATTTATTTTATTGTATTTATTGTATCTATTGGATTTACTATATTTATTTATTGTATTTATTTTATTCTGCATGTTTTCTTGCATTGTGAACATATGTGGAAAATAAAATATATTAAATAAATATAATAATAATGTTGTGTATTGAGATTTGGGGTTTTAGACATTTTAACTTGTCTGGTATCGGCCAATCAGAGCCTTGCATCTCTTTTAAAAGCAGAGTAAGGTGTGTGTGTGTGTGCACCTCGTAGATGTGGTACAGGTTGGAGCCCTCGTCGGGCCAGTAGTGGTAGCACTGCTTCACGCCGCTCTCCACCAGCGGCGTCAGCATCACGATGACCACGCAGCCGTTCTCCCACACCATCTGCACAACAAAAGCCCACGGTCAGTGAACGCCTCGCGGGGAGGCATGTAGCTCTAAAAAGAAGAAGAAGAAGAAGACATCTCTAATGGCCTCCTACACACACACACACACACACACCAGTCGCCGGGCAGAAACACAGGTGCAGAAAAATCACTCGGGCCGACAAGGAGAATCTACAATTGATCTTTCTCCAGCCTCACCAGAGGGGACGCGCACACACACACACACACACACACACACACACACACACACACACACACACACACACACACACGCCGTGACTGGCCACAATCGATCCACCGGTCTCAGATTGAAACCCAATTCAACATTTGGGACATTTGTTGTCCCGTGCATTAACAATGTGTCCCACCGTGGACTGGTGTGTGTGTGTGTGTGTGTGTGTGTGTGCGGTGGTGGCCGAGGCTTTGAAAGGCAGCGAGCATGATGGGAAAGGGGAGATTAATAATGACGTCTGCAGACTAAGACGGCTTCCCGTACGGCTCACAGCAAGAATAACAATCGGTTAAGACTTGTTCAAGAGAGGAGGACGCATCGATCCGTGTTCACGTGTGTGTGTGTGTGTGTGAGAGTGTGTCTGTGTGTGTCTTTACCTGCCAGAAATCAGCCACGGTGGAGGGCAGAGGGCCTTGAGTGGCGATGTAAGCCGGGTTCCGGGGATCGTGGTCCATCTGAGGGGAGAAGAAAGAAAGGAAAAGAGAGGAAGAGGAGACGATGAAGAGGTTAATAATACAAACCAACGACCTCAGAAAGGCAAAGCGTTAGAAATTAAAGTTAAATTCTAAAAGTATTTTTTAAGTTCTTCTCAAAGTGCGCGGGGAGCAAATCCGCTATAAATCCAGAAGAAATAAGTTTTAATAAATTAACCTAAAATAAAAGGAGAAGTGAGAGGGTGGCGAACCGATAACGGCGCCATAAATAAAAAGCGCAGCGATAATAATAACCCAAGGAGGGCCACTTCACTTCCAGAGATGATTCAGGGCCCGCAGTAAACCTCGGCGCTTCGGGATATTACTAATTATTACGTCCAATAAAGTCGTAAAAAAAAAATAATAAGAGTAACTTCTCCCTTAATAACTTAAACGAGGGGGGCGTGGCCAGAGAGCGCCGGGAGACGGGCGTGACTGACACTGCCGCCTATTACCGCGCAAAGTGTACGGTACACGTAATAATTAGGAAGACCAATTTAACCGGAGGCGATTACAGAAGAGAGAGATCATTTTTTGGGCTTAAAAAAAAAAAAAACGTGTCTTTAATGGTCCTCTGTTCACGTTTCATGAACGGCAAATAATAAATGCGATAAAGGCAAAACTTAAATCGTAGAAAGAAAGAAGAAGAAACGGAGATATGGATGTTAAAACCTCCGCGGGCAGAAATGGCGTCGTGGTAAAAATAGATATCTGGAGGAGCTCAGAGGTTTACGCCCACGTACGCGTCAGTTAACCAAAAACGACGTTTTTATTTGGTCCGCAACGATTTTTTTCTTCGTGAATCTAGATTACCCGGACGAGGATTACGACATCTTCTAACTCACAGGTGTCAAACACGAGGCCCGCGGCCCGAATCCGGCCCGCCACGTCATTTTACGTGGCCCCTGGCGGCTTGAAAGACACGCGATCACCTTTTCTTCAAGACATTTAGGAAAAATATCCTGTGCTTTTATTTTGAAGGTTTCAAATTAAGTGGATTTATGTGTTAATATTAGAGAAATGTTCTTATGTACGATATTTCTACACTCAGATGAACAATAATCAAATGCAAAGAGAGTGATTTAACAATATGTTCGGGTGTAGTTTATAGAGTGTTTCAGTTACACCGGCCCTTTAAGAGGCGGCCATGGTGCTGATGTGGAGTTAGGACCCGTGTCCACCGTTCACCGCGGAGGAGTCCAGGAAATGAAAAGAGAAACACGGGAAGGACGTATCCACGGCGACGAGTCAAGAACGACAGCAAAAAAGAGAGGAGGAAGAGGAGAAGAGAGAAGAACAGGTGAGAGACGACGGTTCGGAGAAGAGGAGAAAATAAATAATACCGCGAGAGAAAGAGGAGGATGCAGAAGAGGAGATGAGGAAAGACGAGACACTTGACTCCTTGCATCCTTCTCCGTCTCCTCTTCCATCTCATGCTTCCTGACACCTCAAGGTGTCTCCACCATGAATGACACCAGACATCTCTCTCTCTCTCTCTCGATCTCTCTCTCTCCCTCGCTCCCCCTCTGGCCCTCTCTCCTTTTCCGCTCTCCCTCTCTCTCCCCCCTCTCCCTCTCCCTCCCCCTCTATTCCTCTCCCTCTTTCCCTCTCTCCCTCTCTCTCTCCCCCCTCTCCCTCTCCCTCCCCCTCTATTCCTCTCCCTCTTTCCCTCTCTCCCCCACTCTCTCTCCCACCTCTCCCTCTTCTACCTCCCTCTCTCTCTCTCCCCTCTCTCTCCCTCTCTCCCCTCTCTCCCACCTCTCCCTTTCTTCCCTCTCTCTCCCCTCTCTCTCCCTCTCTCCCTCTTCTCCTCTCTCTCCTCCTCTCTCCCTCCCTCTCTCTCTCCCTCTCTCCCTCTTTCCCTATCTCCCCCACTCTCTCTCTCCTCCTCTATTCCTCTCCCTCTCACTCTCTCTCCCACCTCTCCCTATTCTCCCTCTCTCTCTCCCTCCCTCTCTCACACACACACACACTCCTCCCTGCTTATTAAGTAGTTACTTCTTTTAGTTACACTTGAGTCCCAAATGTTCATTTAAAAACCTCTGAAGTTTTTCTTCCCTGTGAATCTGTTCTCTTGAATCTTCTCTTCAGGCGGAGAGGCGGAGAGACGGAGAGACGGAGAGGCGGAGAGACGGAGAGACGGAGAGGCGGAGACGATGACTCGCCGTCTTTTACATTTTCCTCAGCGACACATTTAAAAATCTTTAATGGAAAGAAGTCGATTCAACCGTCAATAAAAGCGTCGAGTCGCCCGTCAGAGCGAGAGCACGATGAGCGACGGAGAGGGACGGAGAGATGGAGTACACCTCAGGAGGTGTGTGTGTGTGTGTGTGTGTGTGTGTGTGTGTGTGAAGAAACTATTGAGCCTGTTTTGGACTAAATGTGTGTGAGGGATTGATTGTGTTTGTGAGATTCCAACAGAAGAGGGGAAACGCTGCTCCCCCGACAGGAAGTCTGCTTCGCTTTCATATTGCGTCGTTATGGCAACCAAAAAAAAGGGGACATTCTTTCCTTCTGTGACTCTGAGGCTGAATCTCGTTTTCTAAATAAAAAAACAATAACACCCGATTTGAAAATATGGCGCCAGGAGGTAACGCGGACCAGACCGAAGGACTCGGCCCCGCCCCTCCACGGTGGGATGTGACTCCGCCCCCATATAACAACCAATCAGCATCTTCCTCCCCCTCCCCGGCCTCCATCACCTCTCAGTGGTTCAAGACGAATATCTAATGAGAAGCCGAGCGTGTAACATTTAGGACGCCGCTAGTTACGCACGTTAGCTCAATTCATGTTACGTTAGCTACGTTAGCTACATTAGCTACGTTAGTGTTCATCCTGGGGCGGTTTTTTTAGAAGAAAGAAAAACTGCTCTGAAGGCCACGTTGTACTACTTTTTTCTACGTCCGTGAACATTTCATGGATTCAAATAGCACATAAATACAAATATGACCACGCGGCGTCGTCGTCGGGGGCAACCAGCGACCATCGCTGCCATTCTATTCCTTAAATCTGTTTCTCTTCATCGTAGTTCAGCCTCCACAGGAAGGTTTCTCCTGCTTTGTGACGTTTAAAACTAGTTTATAAACGGATTGAACACGCTTCTCCCGTAATAACAACAATACAGTATAATATATAAGTGTGTGTGTGTGTGTGTGTGTGTATGTGTGTTATCTGGCCAGGAAACCAACTCATAAGTCGATAATTCTTTGCAGTTATTTGCTGAGGAAATATCCCAAACATCTCGACTCGGCTCGTCTTCTTTAGGATGAGCGCGGGAGAGGAGGAAATGCATTGTGTGTATTTAATCTTTACTGTGTGTGTGTGTGTGTGTGTGTGTGGGTGTGGGTGTCTGCAATGCATGTTCTGTGTAATTGTCATGTGTATGTGAGCATTCATTCCTGTGTATAAGTGAGCGTTTTAATGTTTGTGCACGCTTCAAAGTGTGTGTGTGTGTGTGTGTTGTGCGTTGGCCCACATGTTGCAGCTGTGTTTTGCATGTGTGTCATTTAAAAGGCCACTTTCTTCCTGTGTAGTTTTGATTCCTTCTCTTTTCACACACACACCTAGACCTACACACACACACACACACGCACACACACACACACACACACACACACACACACACACACCTAGACACACACACACACACACACACACACACACACACACACACACACACACACACACACACACACACACACACACACACACACACACACACACACACACACACACACACACACACACACACACACACACACACACACACACACCTTAGTGTGTTGCCCAGATTTTAAATGCAGAGCGTTTCTGCTGCTTTTAATGGATTCCCTCTGTCTCCTCAGGAGGACGTCAAGCGAGTCCAACACTGGCTTTCCAAATTGATACACTCGGGTACCAAATTCCAGACGCACCCTCTCCTCCACCATTTCCTCCACCCTCTCCTCCACCCTCTCCTCCACCCTTTCCTCCATCCGCTCCTCTCCTCCACCCTCTCCTCCACCCTCTCCTCCGCCCTCTCCTCCACCCTCTCCTCCACCCTCTCCTCCGCCCTCTCCTCCACCCTCTCCTCTACCCTATCCTCCGTCTCTCCTCCGCCCTCTCCTCCACCTCTCCTCCACCTCTTCTCACCCTATCCTCCATCCCTCCTCCACCCTCTCCTCCGCCTCCTCCACCCTCTCCTCCACCTCTCTCTCCTCCTCCTCTCCTCCACCGTCTCCTCCACCCTCTCCTCCACCCTTTCCTCCATCCTCTCCTCCACCCTCTCCTCCACCCTCTCCTCCGCCCTCTCCTCCACCCTCTCCTCCGCCCTCTCCTCCACCCTCTCCTCCACCCTCTCCTCTACCCTATCCTCCGTCCCTCTCCTCCGTCCCTCTCCTCCACCCTCTCCTCCACCCTCTTCTCTACCCTATCCTCCGTCCCTCTCCTCCACCCTCTCCTCCGCCCGTCTCCTTCCTACGGTCTGTTTTCACACCGCCACAGTAAACACACAAACGGTGTCATCAGCACCAAACCCAAGGTCACAAACAATCATTTTCCCCGTTGATACATTTCATTTGATTTCTTTTCACGTCTCTCCCCCCCCCCCCTACTCCCCCTCCTCCCCCGCTCCACGAGCGAAACAAACTCGCCCCGGGGCGTGGATTAATATTCATGGTGCAGAGAACCTACACACCGGCACACCGGCGCCGGAGCTAAGCAAGCGTTGCGTTCGAAATGTATATTCCCCCCCCCCCCCCCGCGGGGACCGTGGGAGGTGGTGTACTCACGATGGGGCTGGCGTTGATGTAATCAGAGTTGCCTTGGCTGTTCTCCACCTTCAAGGTGATTCTGGAGTGATCATCTGGAACACAAATGGGGGGGGGGTCTGTCAGTTCAGCATCTCACGCATCGTAATGAGATATTCAGATCGGTTCATTGTTCAGACTCACTGTAGAAGATTAAGATCAGCACCGAGCTGCTGGTTGGCTTGAGTTCATCCAAGTATATAGTCTTAAAGTATATCTATGTGTATATATATATATATATATATATATATTAGGGCTGTGAAACGATTACAAATTTTAATCAGGTTAATCACAGGTTTCTGTGGATTAATCATGATTAATCACATATTATCGATATTCTCGGTATATTTTTGTGAGAACATAAAGATTTATGACAAAAGACGGATATATACATTTATACACAGGGGTGCACATAACTTGCCCACCAGTGTGCGCGCAGTGTGCTGGTTAGAGACGACCAACAACAGACGGATTGGAAGCTCATTCTGCGCATGCGTTAAATGCGTAAAAAAAAATTAACTAATTAATCCTGTAATTTAATCATAACGCGTTAACGCGTTATTTTTCACAGCACTAATATATATATATATATATTTAAAAAAGTATATATAACAACTATATATATATTTATATATATTAAAGTATATATATCTTAAAGTATATATAAAGTTGTTATATATACTTTAATATATATATATATATATTAAATGATATATAACAACTATATATATATTTATATATATTAAAGTATATATATATAAAAGTATATATAGCGTTGTTATATATACTTTAATATATATATATATATTAAAGTATATATAACAACTATATATATTTATATATATTAAAGTATATATATATTAAAGTATATATATGTATTAAAGCATATATATATATATTAAAGTATATATAACAACTATATATATGTATTAAAGTACATATATATTTATATATATATATTTATATATATATATATATATTAAAGTATATATAACAACTGCTTGTTACCAGAAAGCCACCGTAAGATTATAAAAAATTGACAATTAAACAATAAAAGCAACACAAAAAAAGTGTCTATTGGCACGAGAACTGAGAGGATTTTCATTTTAAAGTCAAACGGAGATCCAAAAGCTTTCAAAAGTACTAAATGTGTCAGGACAAATATGCAAAAAACATCTTTCACTCAGTTTGAAATAAGAGTTTGGAAGAAGTGAAACAGAATATGTTCAATATTTAATATTAAAAGAAGTTTAGGGGAGGTAAAGAGTGTGGGAGTTTAACTGCATGTGTTTACTGTTGGTCCGCACAGTATGCATTGAGCGTATTGTCATATTATATATATATATATATATATATATATTATATACTTAGTAAACGCGCCCGACATCCTCTCTGCTCCACTGGAATTTCATGCGAGGGAAATTTCTTTCCGAATTTTGTACATTTTTCCACTCAGAAGTCTCAAGTCTTCGGCTAAAGAGTTCAGAATTCCTTCTTTTTTCCCCCGAGAGAAGCCAGCGGTGCTTCAAATAGGGAAAAGCCCAATTTATTCCTGAATAACTGCTTTTCCCCGCTGACAACCTGGATTTCATTAAGCCCGGGCCGCGGTGGAGAGAATGGAATAGGCTTTTTCTTTTTTTTCCGGATGGGCCATTTCCACAGAAGCGTAGACATTGTAATCATTGATGATGTCGCTGCCGAGAGAGAGAGGAGCTTTAATAGAAAACTAATTTACACGCCTGCTGCTCACTGCATCTGCGCCAGCTTTCTGATAATAGAGGCCGGGTTCAGAATATATATATATAGGGTATATATATATATATATACAGGGAGTGTTGAGGAGAGGTGGTGGGAGGAATGTTTTGGCTCCACTCCGAAATTAGGGGTTGTCTTCCCTCTGCGAATAAAGAGGAGACATTACTGTCTCTTCTCTTCTCCTTCAACACGTGGTTCTCTGAAGTGTCTCAGACATGCAGTTCCTGTACTGACCAGCAGGGGCGACTCCTCCGTCTGCTTGCACGGACGTCTACGGTAAAGCTAGGATCCCATTTAGAGTCAAATGGACCGCGAAGAGGCGAATGCTTTCGGGGCGGGGCTACCTGGTCGCTACCCGAAGTCCCTCCTCCGCCCGTCCAACAAGATGGCGACGGCCAGTGGCGACGTACTTGGTGGCGGGCCACAAACAAACGGGTGGCGTCGCCGTGACGACGACCATTTCTCCCCCAGGAGTTGTTTTTGAACGTACAAATAACAGCAAAGTAGATTAAAGGTCGAGACGATGGAATAAAAGCGCGTTGACTCACGTCCCCGATCATCGGAGACCACATGGTCCAATTGTTATTTGTCCAATTTTGCAACTTCTTCGGGGTTTAGTCGTCTAGCGTTGAATCCTCAGGGTGTTTATGGCAACCGAAATCTGCCCGTACGGATATTTATGTGCCGATATCCAACTTCTGTGTTAATTGTGATGTGAAGACACGCCCCCAAACGCTTGGTCTGTAGGTGTGGACACCGAAGCAGTGCTCCACTCACTCTTTCTGATTCCTAAATGCTAATGTGGCCACTCATCAGACCGAGAGAGACGGAGGGCGCTGACAGGCTGAAACAAAAACAGAGAAGAAGAGTTCATCGCTTACACGCCACGACGGCGGCGGAGCGGTTCTTCTTGGCGTTGCCGTCCTTCAGGCCGGCGGTGCAGGCGTTGGGCTCGGCCTGGTAGGTGCCCAGCGCCTCCCACTCCTTCTCCAGCCGGTCCTTGTTCTTCATGTGGTCCTCCATGTAGGACTGAAGGAGAGAGGAGAGAGGAGGTGAGGAGGTGAGGCAAAGGGATGGTCGGAGATTTCTACCAATATAAATACAGTATACATATATAATTATGTGTATATATACAGTATAAATATATAAATATATATATATATATATATACAGTATATAAATATATATATATAAATATTAATATATATAAATATATATATATAAATACAGGACTGTCTCAGAAAATTAGAATATTGTGATGAAGTTCTTTATTTTCTGTAATGCAATTAAAAAAACAAAAACGTCATGCATTCTGGATTCATTACAAATCAACTGAAATATTGCAAGCCTTTTATTCTGATTTATTGCTGATTATGGTTTACAGCTTAAGAAAACTCAAATATCCTATCTCTAAATATTAGAATATCATGAAAAAGTATACTAGTAGGGTATTAAACAAATCACTTGAATTGTCTAATTAACTCGAAACACCTGCAAGGGTTTCCTGAGCCTTGACAAACACTCAGCTGTTATAAATCTTTTTTTTACTTGGTCTGAGGAAATATTAAAATTTTATGAGATAGGATTTTAGAGTTTTCTTAAGCTGTAAGCCATAATCAGCAATATTAAAAGAATAAAAGGCTTGCAATATTTCAGTTGATTTGTAATGAATCCAGAATGCATGACATTTTTGATTTTTTAATTGCATTACAGAAAATAAAGAACTTTATCACAATATTCTAATTTTCTGAGACAGTCCTGTATATACAAATATAAATTATATATATAATATGTATATATATATATATATATAAATATATATATATGAATATATATATACATATATATATATATATATATATAAAAATATAAATATATATAATATGTATATAAATATATATGTATATAAATATATATATATAAATATGTTTGGAAAAGCTGTCAAACGAGTTCCCGTATTCACGTTCTCCTCATTTCAATATCCGTACAGAATCCACGACCATCACCTCGGCCGTTACCTTCCATACAATATTCATAATCAAGGAGGACAAAGTGACTTTGATCAACTGCCTGCAAATGAGACCACAATCCGGATGTGGCCCCGAGGAACTTTCCCGTGGACGTCTTGTAATGGACGAGGGACCCGAAGGAGCTGATGCGGTTCCTTTAAATGGCTCCGGCAGTGGCGGCTGGTGAAATTTGTTTTGGGGGGGGGCGCAGTTTAAATAGCACTCAACAATGAGAAGAAAAGAGGTTTTGAGTAGAATATTGTAAAAAAGAAAGCTTTATTTCAAGAACACAGCGTGCTCAACACTGTCCAATAACAACTATCAACACACTGTGACTTTGGGCATGAGAGGTTCAGAGCAGCTTTAAGGAACATTGGGTTGGGTTTCAGAGGTTTGCAAAATAAAAGAGTTTCACCCTCACATGAAAGAGGTTCAGAGCAGAATAGAGTCAGAAAGAGATCACATGTTACATTGGGTGACAGAGCAGACCCACTACTGTAAAGAAAAGTAGCCTCCTCTCTTTAAAGTGGTCAAACTTCTCAACAACTCTCTGGTTAAAGTCAATCATATCTGCGACGAGCCTGCTTCCATTATTCTTGAGGGAATGTGTCTGTTTTTCAGAACTTCTTCATTGTGTTTTCGATGCCAGTTCGGTCTCCTTCTGCTGCTCTGCTCTGCAAACAGGGTTAGCTTCATGCTGTTAGCGAGTTAGCTCCATGCTCTTAGCTAGATAACTGCGGCAAGATTCATGCTTTCCACTTGTCTGCAGCTCTTTAGATCCCTCACCCCGTTGTAGTCCAGAGAGTTTCAGTCGCAGGACTTTGGAACAACAGACAGGAGAAACTAAACAGCGCATTACTCACTGAGCCTCCAGCTGACAGCTCCGTTAGCTACCTGCTCCGTATGAACTCAAGACAAGACCTGTGAGTTGCAGTTGAACCTCCTTCAGAAGGATCCTCCTCTAGGATTCCCCCCGACAGGAAGTGGGCGGATTGGATCTACACGTTTATTTTATTTTGAAAAACTGACCTCGAGCCACCTCGAAGTCCTGGAATTCATCCTCGAAGTCAAACGACACAACACATTTAGACTCGCTTCCTCGTGGACGGCCATTGTTTGGCGTCGGCGTGCGGGCGCAGGGGGGGGGGGGGCGGAGACTCACCAGGATCATGTGACCCGTGGAGATGTCCATGTTGGAGTGGGCGGGCTCTTCGCTCCAGGAGGAGACGCTGCTCCTCGCCGACGGGCTCACGGTCGGACCGCCGTCGCTGAACTGAGACGACACGCTGTTGATGCGGGAGGACGCGGGCTCCGGGCGCTCCGACGGCGGCTTGACCGCCATGCGCTGCCGACATAGCTCCTGCAGGAAGGGGAGGAGTCAGGTGAGTCAAAGGGAGGAGTCAGGTGAGTCAAAGGGAGAAGTCAGGTGAGTCAAAGGGAGGAGTCAGGTGAGTCAAAGGGAGAAGTCAGGTGAGTCAACGGGAGGAGTCAGGTGAGTCAAAGGGAGAAGTCAGGTGAGTCAAAGAGAGGAGTCAGTTGAGTCAAAGGGAGGAGTCAGGTGAGTCAAAGGGAGGAGTCAGGTGAGTCAAAAAGAGGAGTCCGGTGAGTCAAAGGGAGGAGTCAGGTGAGTCAAAGAGAGGAGTCAGGTGAGTCAAAGGGAGGAGTCAGGTGAGTCAAAGGGAGGAGTCAGGTGAGTCAAAGAGAGGAGTCAGGTGAGTCAAAGGGAGGAGTCAGTTGAGTCAAAGGGAGGAGTCAGGTGAGTCAAAGGGAGGAGTCAGTTGAGTCAAAGAGAGGAGTCAGTTGAGTCAAAGAGAGGAGTCAGGTGAGTCAAAGGGAGGAGTCAGGTGAGTCAACGGGAGCAGTCAGGTGAGTCAAAGGGAGGAGTCAGGTGAGTCAATGGGAGGAGTCAGGTGAGTCAAAGGGAGGAGTCAGGTGAGTCAAAGGGAGGAGTCAGGTGAGTCAAAGGGAGGAGTCAGGTGAGTCAAAGGGAGGAGTCAGGTGAGTCAAAGGGAGGAGTCACGTGAGTCAGAGAGAGGAGTCAGGTGAGTCAAAGGGAGGAGTCAGGTGAGTCAAAGGGAGGAGTCAGGTGAGTCAAAGGGAGGAGTCAGGTGAGTCAAAGCCCTCGCGGGAGACGCTGCCGCCTCGCTCGACAAGAGAAAAACTCCCAGAAATACTCGAGATGAAAGAAAGAAAACACAAATCAGAACTCACTTTATGAGGTGTGTTTGTAACCAGAGGAAACTTTATTTTTGCAATTAAATTCTAAATCATTTCTAAACTGGAGATGTTTTCCAGCTCATTAGTTCTCCTGACAACCAGAACAACGTTGATCTGGATCGGTACGCCGATGGATTGATCAGAAAATCCAATATCATAGTGAAAACATCGATAAATATCGTCTCCAACGTGGGCTTTTATTCTGAAATTTGCATCACACGTCAGAAATGATTGCCCGAGCTCCGCCCCCCTTCCTCCAGAGCCCCGTAATAAAGTTGTGAAATCAAAGTTGAATCGCTTTTAGTGAGGCGACACGAATGTTTGTAACCAGAGGAAACGTTCTTTTTGCAATTAAATTCTAAATCATTTCCAACCTGTAGAAGTTTTTAAGCTCATTAGTTCACTTCATTAATTCAAACAAAATCTAATTTTAAACGTTTTATGTTGTTCTTGCGTATACATTTAATGATAGATTTAAACTTTACAAGCGAACACTATGACCTTAAAACACTTTAATACGACCCCTGAGTGACCAGGAGTAAGACAAATGTAGCAAATCATCATAACATGATTTAAATGTGTTTTAAATCATCATATGGATCTTTAAAAGTGTTTATAACTCGATTTATGCAGCAGACATTACTAGAACAATGACATCATAGAAAGTGTGAACAAAAAATCAAATTATTGACTTCTATAACAAAAACAGCTGCATGCATAACAGCTGGATACAGGTATACGAGGCTCTACATCAGGATCTTGACTAACACTTTTGGGAAAAACACAAATTTTTTTCCTCCACTTTTCTGTTTAAACCATTTTGATCCCAAACTAAGAAGATGTAGACGTGTCGGCGTGTTCCCCGGACCGCTGCCGCAGCCGCTCGGGTTCTCGCTAACTGGTCACTTTGAGGATATTTAATAAAAGCTGAATATTGGCCCTTCTGGCCGCTGAAGGCCCCAGTTAGCCCAATCGGGACGGCGCACGGCATTCTGGGAGTTTTGTCCGGGGTGATCGATAGCGCTCGTATTTCAACGAGCCCACGCAGTGAAGTTTTAGCCGCTCGCAGCAACAACGATAAATGATGCCGTTAAAACGGATACAAAATAAAATCCCCCCCCCCTCCGAGAGCCAATTAGAGGACAACAAGGCCCCCAAAAAACCCCAGGACAGGTTTAGAGTCTGAACTGAGCAGATTTACGGGGTCCTCTGAAGTCCTGCTTCCTCACGAGCATCTTCATTTACAGCTTATTGATTTTCAAACGCTCGCACTTCATTAGTGGACCACCGGGGGGGGGGGGGGGGCGTCCTCCAGCGTCTCAATGTCGCCTCTCATCTCACGCCCTCAGTGACGGAGCCTCATGGGGAGCGGAGAGGCGTCGGCAATTTTTTTGGGGCATCGTTTTCCTTTTATAAATGATGTCATCGTCACCAAGACATCGTGATGAGTTCAAGGACATCGGAATAATTCAGCCTCCTTCCAACCGGTGAGAAAATTACTCAGGACAACAGCAGCTACATTATTTGTCTTGTGGCTAAATAAAAAAACTATGCTTGTTGTTTTGTTTCCCAGGACATTGAGGGGGGGTTGAGGTTGGGGGGGGGGCACGTTTATTCCTGCACCTGCATTGACTTTGACAATAACGGCGTTCAACTGTTCCCCGTGATGGATTACCAATCTCTAGAAAAGCTTCAAGTCTTTTGATTAAATTGATTTTCTTTTTCTTTTTTAAACAGTTGGAATTGATGAGAACAAATGTCTGACGGCTTGAGAAGAACACTTGATGGGATTGTGTTTGTGTTGCTATGCAACAGATATAAAGTTATCATCCAAGCAACTGAAATATAAAACTACCATGAAGCTCTTTGTGTTTTTCCTTCTGGGCAACACACCGACACCAGGAGGCGTCTTTGTATCCTGAAGATGGCTGTTGTTTGTTTGTTTGTTTGTTTGTTGGGGGGGGAATAACAAAATAAAAGCTTAAATACAAAGAGTTTTCTCTCTCAGGCTGCAAGAAGAAAGTCAGAAGCCAACGAACACCTCGAAGGTGACACGCGTGTGAATGAGTTTGTGTGAACAGAGCTTTACCCCCCCCCCCCCCAAACACATAAAGGTCAAAGGAAACACCCCAAACACCCCCCCCCCCCTCTCTCTCATGGGCATCACGCCAGGGAATCCGCTTGGCACCACATGACCGTCTCCAACCACCGCTTCACCCTCAGGGGGGGGGGGGGGAGTGGCGTGTGCCACCCGAAGGCACCCCCTTCTTTCATAAGAGCCCACTAATGATGGGGGGGGGGGGACTGGGGTGGGTTTGGGGGTTGGAGGGGTGTGTCAACATGCAAACAAACAAACACAATTAAAAAAGCGGGGCACGCGACACAATATGGCGCCGGGGGGGGGGGGGGGGGGCGGTGCTCACGGTGTCTTTAAATGCTGAACACAACTAGAAGTATATATAATATAAAGCTCACATTGAGGATACAAGTGGACAGACATCAACTTTTTGCACTTGATTTAGTTTGAATTTCCAAATGTCTCGTCGCCGATAAACAGGAAGTGCTTCCTTCATCAATAAACAGGAAGTGCTTCCTTCATCAATAAACAGGACGTGCTTCCTTCATCAATAAACAGGAAGTGCTTCCTTCATCAATAAACAGGAAGTGCTTCCTTCATCGCTACGTTTGAGGGAAGGAGCCCGAAGACCCTTCGGGGTTCTGGTCGAGGTCTCAAAACAAAAGGGCTAACGGTGAATACTGGAACATCTGGGATGAACCCTTTAAATCCAGATGTGTTTATTTATTTAATTTATTTAATATATTTAATATATTTAATTTATATTATTTATTTATTTTATTTATTTTATTTATTAAATTGAATTTATAAAATTCGATATATCTCTTAAATTTAGAAGAAAAGAAAAAAAATCAGTGCAAATTTATTTTTGGAGGGGAGAGAGCCGAAAGGTGGAGGACGGCGAGAGAGACGAAAGGTGGAGGAGGACGGAGAGAGAGACGAAAGGTGGAGGAGGACGGAGAGAGAGACGAAAGGTGGAGGAGGTCGGAGAGGGAGACGAAAGGTGGAGGAGGATGGAGAGAGAGCCGAAAGGTGGAGGAGGACGGAGAGAGAGACGAAAGGTGGAGGAGGACGGAGAGGGAGACGAAAGGTGGAGGAGGACGGAGGGAGACGAAAGGTGGAGGAGGACGGAGAGAGAGACGAAAGGTGGAGGAGGACGGAGAGAGAGACGAAAGGTGGAGGAGGTCGGAGAGGGAGACGAAAGGTGGAGGAGGTCGGAGAGGGAGACGAAAGGTGGAGGAGGTCGGAGAGAGAGACGAAAGGTGGAGGAGGACGGAGAGGGAGACGAAAGGTGGAGGAGGACGGAGAGGGAGACGAAAGGTGGAGGAGGATGGAGAGAGAGACGAAAGGTGGAGGAGGACGGAGAGGGAGACGAAAGGTGGAGGAGGTCGGAGAGAGAGATGAAAGGTGGAGGAGGACGGAGAGGGAGACGAAAGGTGGAGGAGGACGGAGAGAGACGAAAGGTGGAGGAGGACGGAGAGAGAGATGAAAGGTGGAGGAGGACGGAGAGAGAGACGGTGAGGAGCGAGGCCGCAAAACAGGGCGAGCGTGTGCATGAATGTGTGTGTGTGCGTGTGCATGTGCGTGTGTGTGTGCATGTGTGCATATGTGTGTGTGCATGACTGTGTGTGTGTGCGTGTGTGCATGTGTGTGTGTGCGTGTGTGTGTGTGTGCATGTGTGCATGAATGTGTGTGTGTGTGTTTGTGTGTGTGTGTCTGTTTGACAGGCAGTGTGAAGGAGGACCCCGTGGAAAGGCAGTCAGGCAGCCTGACGCTTCCTCTCTGCTTTAATTGCTAGTAGCCGGAGGGACTTCACACACACACACACACACGCACACACACACGCACACACACACACACACACACACACACACACACACACACACCCCCAGCACAGCAGCTCTGACAAAGAGCTGAGGCTTACACGGCTCAGATGGGAGCTGAACACTGAGGCCTTTCACGGGGACGGCTCGCTGTCGACAGACTCGATGAAGACGAGGACAGCGAGGAAGAGCATTTTTTCTTTTATTAACGTTTTTCCAATTAGAGTCTCGGAGACGAGAAGAAGAAAGCGGATATTTGAAGTCACCAGAGGAGGTGGAACAGCCGACATGTCGAGACTTTGTGGAAGCCCGTGTCCCTCTTCTTCCTCGCCGGTAAACGTGAGAACGCGGACGGCTGTGAATCTGAAGGAGTCCCCGGCGTCGAGGTTAAACCTCTGACGCAGCACACGGGGCTATTTGAGGAGTTAAAAACCCCCACAGGAGAGCATAAAAGGGAAGCACTTAGGGGACGGGCTCATTAAAACAAGGCCGACGCCCACAGGACCACTCCCACTTAAAAACATGGAGAAGGTCAGCGAGAGAGAGAGAGAGAGAGAGAGAGAGAGAGAGTGAGAGAGAGACGGAAAACATATTGCTCAAAAAGCCAATTAATATTAGATTCTGTAAATTAAATTTCACCCCCGGCTATTTGGGCCAAAGAATAATGACTGAGTTGGATGTGATGACTCAGAGGGGGGAGCCCTGTCGGGGGGGGATGTCGCCTCATGACTCGTACGGTTAGGATGAAATAGAAGCCGCTGATTGGCTGACACTCAGGAAAGAGTTACTTTCCCTTTCAACCCCACCGGCCGTTTCAAAGTAAAAGCGACTCTAGAAGCGCTGCGCTTGAGGTAAAGTACGGGACTTTATCGAGAAGCGTCATCCAAAAAAAAGGACTAGGAATCTTCTGTTTTACGTGAATTCACAGCTGTAGAAAAAATCGTACACACACGCCACGTTTAAAAACTTGATTTGCATGAAATAAACCAGCAGAGATAGATTATGAACGTCTATACGACCGGAGGAGTCGCCCCCTGGTGGCCATTAGGAAGAATGCCAGTTT
Organism: Pseudoliparis swirei; assembly: GCF_029220125.1. Taxonomy (NCBI): domain Eukaryota; kingdom Metazoa; phylum Chordata; class Actinopteri; order Perciformes; family Liparidae; genus Pseudoliparis; species Pseudoliparis swirei. The sequence goes on from NC_079395.1 coordinate 3,855,093, forward strand.
GCAATCTTGGGATTAAAGTGACTCTGTGAAGGAATGGGTTTAAATATATTTATTACCTTTGCATTGAAAATGCGGAAGGTTATGTTTTGATCGCCGTGTATTTATTTATTTATTTGTATGCGTGTTATTCGCATAACTAAAAAAGTATGAAACCGAATCGCATGAAATTTGGTGGGATGATTGGTTATTATCCGGGGACCATTTGATTAGATTTTGGGATAGATCGGGTCAAAGGTCAATGTCAAGGTCATGGAAAGGTCAACATCTTCTTTTTACCGTAGCGCGGTCAATTTTTATCCAATTGGCATGCAACTAATGCCAAAATGTTCATAATTCAATGCCCAATCTTGTGATATGCGAAGGTATGCGCTCTACCGAGTGCCCGTTCTAGTTTTATATGATTTATTGGTTTTGATGGACGTAATCGGGGGTTTCCTGTTCTATAATTCTGTTGTGCTGTTTTTTCTTTGTAGCATTGGTTGTCGCCGTGTCTGGCTTCCTGTGTAGCGGACATGTTGGACATAATCCTCCTTTAGAAAGGTGGTAAGAATGATATAAATACAGTTGTTATAGTAGGTTCAATATGGAGGATGGTGATTTATGTCTGTGTTTTTCTGTCATGTTATGCCATTTTGTTGTTGTTGTTATTGTTGTCTAGTAATGTGAGCTATAGTGTAACCTGTGAAAACAAAAGAAAGAATGAAATTAAAGACCCTTAATTATTGCCTTTAATCTTCAGAACATATTCCAGTTGTTTTTTATTCGGATTATTTTTGTTTCTTTCGTGTCACGGGGAGTTTCTGACACACGACTTGTGCCTCAAACGATTTTATTTCGCTCAGAAATGTCGGAAAAAACTCCACGACTCTCGTGCCGCGCAGAAACGTAACGATCGGGACTTTTAGTTTTCTGGCTACCGGCCCGAGAAAAAAACCCAAACTCCATCCATCTTCTCCGCCCAATAACGGCGTCCTACCTGATAGGTGGCGGTGGCGTCGCCGCCGCCGGCGTCGCCGCCCAGGCCGGTGAGCTTCTCCTTGAGCTTGTGGTGCGAGCGGTGGCGGAGGCAGTAGACGGCGCTGGAGGCCAGCAGCACGGCGGCGATGCACAGCAGCGACGCCACGGTGAGCGCCAGGAACTTGGTGGACTCCGCCCGGCTGAACTTGGTGGGGATCTGGTCGATGCGGCTGCCCTGTGGAGGCAGCAGGCGAGGACAAGGTCAGAGAGAAGAAGGTCCGGAGCGCGGGACGCACACCTCCACTCTAGCCCCTCCCCCCAAAGACAGCGACGCCAGGTGATGTCAATCAATCAATCAAGACCAGAGGAGCTGAAAACCCACCCCCGCTGGAGCGCAGGAGTGGAACGTCCCGGGATCGAAGCCGAGCGGAGAGCTATCCGGAACACTTTTTAAGCCACGTCCCCAAAGTTCTTCCCCCCCCCCCCCCCAAAGACAGCGACACCAGGTGATTTCAATAATCAATCAAGACCAGGAGGAGCTGAAACCCACCCCCGCTGGAATGTCGCAGTGGAACGTCCCGGGATCGAAGCCGAGCGGAGAGCTATCCGGAACACTTTTTAAGCCACGCCCCCAAAGTTCTTCCCCCCCCCCCCCCCAAAGACAGCGACACCAGGTGATTTCAATAATCAATCAAGACCAGGAGGAGCTGAAACCCACCCCCGCTGGAATGTCGCAGTGGAACGTCCCGGGATCGAAGCCGAGCGGAGAGCTATCCGGAACACTTTTTAAGCCACGCCCCCAAAGTTCTTCCCCCCCCCCCCCAAGACAGCGACACCAGGTGATTTCAATAATCAATCAAGACCAGGAGGAGCTGAAACCCACCCCCGCTGGAATGTCGCAGTGGAACGTCCCGGGATCGAAGCCGAGCGGAGGGCTATCCGAACACTTTTAAGCCACGCCCCAAAGTTCTTCCCCCAAGACAGCGACACCAGGTGATTTCAATAATCAATCAAGACCAGGAGGAGCTGAAACCCACCCCCGCTGGAATGTCGCAGTGGAACGTCCCGGGATCGAAGCCGAGCGGAGAGCTATCGGAACACTTTTTAAGCCCCGCCCCCAAAGCCCCGCCCCTCCCCCACCCCGACACACGAAGGTCTAAATCATACGGGTCTTTTTTTGGAGACAACATAAATATGCATATCGCCGCGCTGGAGGAAAACTGTCATCACACGCGATTATTCCGCCATCTGTAGCCAGGAGTGCACAGAATGCACAAACTACTGCTCCTCTTCTCCTTCTTCATCTCCATCCTTCTTCTTCTTCTTCTTCTTCATCTCCATCCTTCTTCTTCTTCATCTCCATCCTTCCTTTTTCTTCATCTCCATCCTTCTTCTTCTTCTTCTTCTCCATCCTTCTTCTTCTTCATCTCCATCCTTCCTTTTTCTTCATCTCCATCCTTCTTCTTCTTCATCTCCATCCTTCGTTTTTCTTCTTTTTCCTCTTCCTTTCTCTTCCTTCTTCTTCTCCCTCCTTCTTCCTTCCTCCTTCTTGTTCTTCATCTCCATCCTTCTTCTTCCTTTTCATTTTCTTTCATTTTCTTCCTTCTGTCTTCTTCCTCTTCCTTCTGTCTTCTTCTACTTCATACTTCCTCTTCCTTCTTACTACTTATTCTTATTCTCCCTCCTTCTTCCTTCCTCTTCCTTCATCTCTATCCTTCTTCTTCCTTTTCATTCTTCTTTCATCTTCTTCCTTCTGTCTTCTTCCTCTTCCTTCTGTCTTCTTCTACTTCATACTTCCTCTTCCTTCTTACTACTTATTCTTATTCACCCTCCTTCTTCCTTCCTCTTCCTTCATCTCTATCCTTCTTCATCTCCATCCTTGTTCTTCCTCTTCATCCTTCTTTCATATTCTTCTTCTTCCTCTACCTTCTGTCTTCTTTATATTCCTTATTTTCTTTCTTCTTCCTCTTCTTCCTTCTATTTCCTCTTCTTCCTTTCTCTTCCTTCCTTCTTCTTCTTCTTTTCTCACTGTTCAAAACGACGCAAGGGACGCTTTACGATAACAAAGCTTTTTGATTGCGCGAAAAAACAACAACACCGGGGCGATAATTCGAGCCGACTACGAAGAGAGTTGACAATAGGCTCCCCCCCCCCCCCCCACATTACATCACACAGTGCGTAATGATCCGACGACAAAGAGCGAGGGAAGAGGAACCCGAAGAGAAGAGCTACAGATTGCGGCGCCGATGCTTGGGCCTCACCTCCCTCCTCCCCCACCGGAGCGATCCAAAGAAATAAATAACAGGGGAACAGATGACTCGGCTTTATCTCTGCAGCACAGTGAAATACCCCCCCCCCTTCTTTTCCCCCCCGTCATTACCTTGCCCCGATTGTCATTTTTTAATGCCGCACATTAACATGTTTTGTGTTGCATTCGCAGCCGGAGAGAAGAAGTGTTGAGGAAAAGGTGCTCAGAGAGAGAGTGAAAGAAAAAGAGAGACCCCCCCCCCCCCCGGTGGTGGAGGACACGGAGATTAGAGGAGGTGAGTTAATGGAAAGGAGGCTTTGAAAGCCTTGTCAGATCCCTCCTGCCTCGCCCCGTCAGCAAAGAGAAACCCTGAAGGAGGGGGGGGGGGGGTCCTGGAATTCTTGTGTGACCCCCCTATGATTTCATTCACTGCCGCCTCCAGCATTCAGCACCTGATAAAGAGTGGCCCCTGCAGAAAGACCCACAGTGGGGGGGGGGGGGGGGCGGCACCATTTAATCTGAGCCGTCCTGAGGCGTGCCCGGAAACCGGTGGGCGTCGCCGGCCATGGCCGACTCGACCTCAATGCCCCGTGGATGACAAATGGAAGAAGAAGAAGAAGAAGAAGAAGAGAGTCGGGCTGCGGGTCCAGTGCATAGAACAGATTCATCTACTAGTAAGGGGGGGGGGGGGGGCTTTTTATTAATGCGCCTCCTGATACAAAAGATCATCGGCCCGTTGGAGAAGCATCATCAACAAAAAGTATTGGAGGGGGGGGGCAAAGGAGAGGGGGGGGGGCTTAGCAGGACCATTAATATTGCATTAGTGCTGATTCCTCACGCTTTTCCACTGCAATCACCCTTTGCAAAATGCATTTTCTTATTTATCCGCCTTCTTCTTCTTCTTCTTCTTCTTCTTCTTCTTCTTCTTCTTCTTATTCGTCGTTTCCCAGGGACGGATCGCGTCTCGCTCGGCTGCTAACGGCCCCCCGGCTGAAACCGCTCCGTCATCTTTCACGGGACAGACGGCGGAAAAGCCCCAGACACTCACACACACACACACACACTCACACACACACTCACACACACACACACACACACTCACACACACACACACTCACACACACCCACTCACACACACACACACACACACACACACACACACACACACCAGGTCTCTTTATCACGGCTGTCTATTGAGTAAAACAAATGTAGCCTGACCCCACCTGCTTCATCAAGTTTGGTTGCAGTTGTTAGTAACAGTAGGGGGGGGGGGGGGGAGTGTGTGTTTGATAAGTGTGTGTGTGTGTTTGATAAGTGTGTGCGTGTGTTTGATAAGTGTGTGTGTGTGTGTGTGTTTGGGACGCAATGATTGAAAATCAAACGTTCTGAGGGGGCGGGACATTCGAACATCGAGGATCCAATGCGCGCCCGTCGTTTCACCGACGATTGTGTAACCCTCCCCCCCCCCTTCACCTCCTCCCCCCCCTTCACCTCCTCTCCTCCTCCCCCCTTCACCTCTCCTCCTCCTCCCCTTCACCTCCCTCGTCCTCCCCGTAACGCAGCATCAGGACTCTCCCTCCTGGTCTCAACACGTTCAAATCAAAAGCCTGCGGCTCAGCGCAGAGAGAGACGAATGAGAGACCATCAAATGTCTTAATATACACGAGATTATTATTATTATTGTTAGTATTAATATGATTATTATTCATATTATTATGTGATGCAGGGTAAAAAAGAAATTATAAATACAGAACAAGCACAAATATCCAGTTTGTTTCAGGAGGGGAATCAGACGTTTCACAGAGCGAATGAAGAAGAAGAAGACCCCCCCCCCCCGAAGGAAGAGGGGGAAAGCAGGGAGTTCCTCTTCACGCCTCCTCTTCCTCCTCCTCCTCCTCCATTGTCCATCTGCCCCGCGCAGACGAGATTGTACTTGCAAATTTGTCCCCATTTCACAAGAGGAAAAAACGTGATTTGACAGAAGAAGAAGAAGACATTAACATAAAACACACACACACACACACACACACACACGCCGGGTTCAGCCCTTTTTTTCCAGTAAATATCAGACACACTCCCCACAGACAAGACAGGCGTCTGTGAACCGGGGGGGGGGGGGGGGGGTGGGGGAGAGAGAGAATACAAAACCCCCAAAAGAAAGAGAGAGAGGGGAAATAAAATGTCTGATTTTTTAATTTTCATTTTTGGGGAGATTTTGCCCGGAGCCTCCGTGTGACTGTGAATGTTTTTATATTATATTCAAACTTCCTCGTTCACCACGAGGGACGAACGTCACGGAAGTTAATAACATAAATCAATAAATGTGTGCAGTTATTATTTTAAAGTTTTTTTTCTTATGTGTGTGATGAGGCTTTGAGATGGAGGGGTTAGGTCTCCTGGTTGGTGTGTGTGCGCGTGTGCATGTGTGTGTGTGTGTGTGTGTGTGTGTGTGTGTGTGTGTGTGTGGATTAGCCCGGCTCCCATAGACAAAAGGCAGATGGATCTGCGGCTTTATTCAGACGGGTGAATAAAGGTCAGCGGCGGAGCGCCGGCCGCCATTGTTTGAGATCCGTCCCTCTCCTCGGACTCGTCCCCTCGGCCTCCGAGACAATAACAAGTTCAGCCGGAGGTTTTAAACAAAACCTTTCAGCACACACACACTCACACACACTCACACACACACACACGTTGTATCTGTTTATAATCTTTCCGATATGCAAAATCACAACTCTCGATACGCTCGCACCGGCAGGCGCCGATCGTACTCACTAACCCACATACACACTAACCCACATACACACTAACCCACATACACACTAACCAACATACACACTAACCCACATACACACACACTAACCCACATACACACTAACCCACATACACACTAACCCACATACACACTCACTAACCCACACACACACTAACCCACATACACACTAACCCACACACACACTAACCCACATACACACTCACTAACCCACACACACTAACCCACACACACACTAACCCACACACACACTAACCCACACACACACTCACTAACCCACACACACACTAACCCACACACACACACACACTAACCCACACACACTAACCCACACACACACTAACCCACACACACTCACTAACCCACACACACACTAACCCACATACACACTAACCCACACACACACTAACCCACATACACACTCACTAACCCACACACACACTCACTAACCCACACACACACACTCACTAACCCACACACACACTAACCCACACACACACACTAACCCACACACACACTCACTAACCCACACACACACTAACCCACACACACACTCACTAACCCACACACACACACACACACTAACCCACACACACTAACCCACACACACTAACCCACACACACACTAACCCACGCACACACTAACTAACCACACACACTAACCCACGCACACACTCACTAACCCACACACACACTAACCCACACACACTCACTAACCCACACACACACACTCACTAACCCACACACACACTAACCCACACACACACACACACTAACCCACACACACTCACTAACCCACACACACACTAACCCACACACTCACTAACCCACACACACACTAACACACACACACTCACTAACCCACACACACTAACCCACACACACACACACACACTAACCCACACACTCACTAACCCACACACACTAACCCACACACACTCACCCACACACACACTCACTAACCCACACACACTAACCCACACACACACTAACCCACACACACACTAACCCACACACACACACTAACCCACACACACTAACCCACACACACACTAACCCACACACACACTCACTAACCCACACACACACTAACCCACACACACACTAACCCACACACACACTAACCCACACACACACTAACCCACACACACACTAACACACACTCACTAACCCACACACACACTAACCCACACACACTCACTAACCCACACACACACACTAACCCACACACACACTAACCACACACACACTAACCCACGCACACACTCACTAACCCACACACACTAACCCACCCACACACACTAACCCACACACACTCACTAACCCACACACACACTAACCCACGCACACACTCACTAACCCACACACACACTAACCCACACACACTCACTAACCCACACACACACTAACCCACACACACACTCACTAACCCACACACACTAACCCACACACACTAACCCACACACACACTCATTAACCCACACACACACTAACCCACACACTCACTAACCCACACACACACTAACCCACACACACACTCACTAACCCACACACACACACACACTAACCCACACACACACTCACTAACCCACACACACACTAACCCACACACACACTCACTAACCCACACACACTCACTAACCCACACACACACACACACACACACTCACTAACCCACACACACACTAACCCACACACACTCACTAACCCACACACACACTAACCCACACACACAATAACCCACCCACACACACTAACCCACACACACTCACTAACCCACACACACACACACACACACACACAATAACCCACCCACACACACTAACCCACACACACTAACCCACACACACACTAACCCACACACACACACTAACCCACACACACACACACACACACTAACCCACACACACACACACTAACCCACACACACACACTAACCCACACACACTAACCCACACACACACACACTAACCCACACACACTAACCCACGCACACACACACTAACCCACGCACACACACACTAACCCACACACACACACACTAACCCACACACACACTCGCTAACCCACGCACACACACTAACCCACGCACTCACACACTAACCCACACACACAAACACTAACCCACGCACACACTCACTAACCCACACACACACACTAACCCACACACACTAACCCCCCCCCACACACACACTAACCCACGCACACACACACTAACCCACACACACACTAACCCACACACACACACACACACTAACCCACGCACACACACACTAACCCACACACACACACACTAACCCACACACACTAACCCACGCACACACACACTAACCCACTCACACACACACTAACCCACACTCACTAACCCACACACACACACTAACCCACACACACACACTCACTAACACACTCAAGTCCTCGCGCACAAAAATCGATGATTATTTTTTAATCGATGTTCCTTCTCCGACACACGGACTGATTTTTCATCGCCTTCATATCTAGAGTGGCTCCATCCCCCAGCGCTGGATCACACCCTGCACACACACACACACACACACACACACACACACACACACACACACACACACACACACACACACACACACACACACACACACACACACACACACACACACACACACACACACACACACACACACACACACACACACACACACACACACACACACACCGGGGTTCTCCCTCAGAGTTGAATCTCTCTCAGCAGAGATTTTCAAACTTCAGCCGGAGGGAAGATTACAAAAATGTTTTAAGAAATCCCGTTGGACGTTATTGCGGTGAGATGCAGCGGCGTGAAGCCCGAGGAAGGGGGGGGGGGGGCGCCGTCAATCAACCTGTGAACTCCGTGGAGACCCCCCCCCCCCCCCCCTCAGACGTTTTGCCTCTCAGACTCATTTATTTTCCGATTTCATCAGAAAGCATTTCAGGAGGCAACCAGCTCTAACATTGCAATGTAGGAAAAGGAAAACAAAATGGACAGTGCTTAAAATATGCCTCCCCCCCCCCTCCTCCCCCCCCCCCTCCATCCCAATGAGCAGCAGCAGCCCAGATGGAGGCTCCGGGTCACACGTTATCATGCGGAACAACAAGTCAACCCTACCAAAGCTCCGCGGCGAGGGAACGGACGCCTCCGCCCGCATCCACGCCGGCCCGGCTGCACCGTCACCACCGGCTCAGAGACGGTGGAGGAGGAGGAGGAGGAGGAGGAGGGAGAGTGAGAGAGAGAGAGGGAGTTTCATCACCTCCCATCATCCCATTTCTCTCCTTTGACACACAAAAAAAAGAAGAAAGTTCCCAGCTTCTTCTTCTTCTCCTCCTTTTTTTCCTTCCCGCCATCCGCTTTTCGTCCGTTGCAAAAAAATGGTCAAAAATATAAATAAAATTTGCACCGACGGATTTTTTTTCTCCCGATGTTTTTCCTTCTTTTTGACGCAACTGGGCTCACGCTCAGAGAGGAGAGGAGGAAGAGGAAGAGGAGGAGAGGGAGAAGAGGAGCAGCCACCTCCAATGCTTCCACAGAGACGAATAAGATGCTAATAGTTTTTTCTGAGAGGAGAGAAGGAGAGAGAGAGAGAGAGAGACTACAAAGTGCGCTGTGGGGCTCCTCCTTATATTCCTCCCATCCCTCCCTCCTCCTCCGCTCCCCTGCCTGTCGACAGCACATGTCACCTCCCCTCGTTGCCACGGCAACGGCTCCACATGTTGCCGACAGGAGGAGGAAGATGAGAGGAAGAGGAGGTGAGGACAAGAGAGAGAGAGAGAAGAGGGGGTGGGGGTGGAGAACAAAATGAGGAGAAAGGAAAAAGGAAATAAGGAGGCGAAAAAAGGAGGAGGAAGGGATTAGGGAGCGGAGAGGGATGAGGCTGTGAGGAACTAAGGAGCGGAAAGGAAGGAAGGAAGGAAGGAAGGAGGAAAGAAGAAGAAAAAACCTCCTTCCCGCTCACGCTGAGCTGAAAATCTTGTTTTCATTCAAATTAATTGAAATAATTCAGTCGGAGCGCCGACGTTCAAACTGCCGACGCCCCCCCCCCCCCCCCCCCCAACTGATGCCGTCTAACGTCATGTGACGTAACATACATAAATAAAGACGGTAAATAAACGACGGAATCAACTATATTTTTCCAGAATATTTCACGAAACCGATTCGTCGAACTGCCAAAAGCCTCTGAACGCTGCAGGCGCTCCTTAAATATCAAATGCTAGTATATATATTATATATATAGATATATATTTATTGATACAAACAGCCCAAGATCGGTGAAAATAAATGTCTGTTCATGTCCGCTGGAGAAAGTGGGGAAAACGTGTTTTTCTCCGTAAACGTAGAATTTTACAATTTACTTCAACTTGTTGTTTTTCTGCTTTTTTAACACAATTAAGCAAAAATGTCAACACAATTTGTGCATCGAACATCGAGCGCCCCAAAACATGAATACATCATGACTTCAGTCTCATTGCACCAACGTTCAGAGGGAGCTTTAAACTTCCTGAAATACTGAACAATAATCATCATAAACAGCTTTTGATTATGAATTATTACCAAAAAAAACAAAGAAAAGAAATAAGTGCAACACTTTTGACCCCAAAAAACTCAAATTTGATTCCCAAAGGAAGCCAATTAAATCCCTTCAAGACGGATTTAAATTTCACTTTTCGGTTTAGAAGTTCCCAAAAAATGTCAGATTCACGAGCGATGGATCGTTTTTAATCCTCCAGCCTCTGTGTTGATCTTAATCTTCTTCGCCAAAGAGAGAGAGAGTGCAGTTGAGAGTTACAGTTTGTAACCCCCCCCCCCCCCAACACACACACACACACACACCCAGGACTAATCAACAAATAGGGCTAATGAGTTATTAGCCGCGAAGAGCGGAGAAGGAGGCGTTGAGACCAACGGAGGACTAACAGCTGCAGCAAACACGGGAGGAGGGTCAGAGCATTAGGACGGGAAGGTGTGTGTGCGTGTGTGTGCGTGTGTGTGTGTGTGTGTGTGTGCGTGTGTGTGTGTGTGTGTGCAGTTGGGCTTAGAAGAGAAAGTGAGGGGGCAACAAGAGGAGATGCTGCCTAATGCAGATGACAAGGTCTTTCCTGGGGAGTGTGTGTGTGTTGATGGGGGTGGTGGTGGGGGGGGGGCTCTTCAGTTTATCTTTCTATTCAAACCCCCCCCCCCCCCCCCCCAACTCCTTCACAAACACCCCCACACCTCCCTTTGTCCCCGTTGGCGACAGCTGGAGGTGGCAGTCAGTGAGGACCCTGCTCTGTGTGTGTGTGTGGGGGGGGTAACCAGTGCCTTTCAGTTTGCCCCCCCCCCCAACGTCCACCTACCCAGGTCTCAATGGTCTGAACACAAGCTACAGTTCGGGGAGTTTTGGGCGCCAATATTTCATTTCCTTTGAGCAGAAAGAAATGTGCTTCCCGCCCGTAACGGCCATTATTCTTCTCAGCTCCGCCCCCCAATCACACACACACACACACACACACACACACACACACACACACACACACACACACACACACACACACACACACACACACACACACACACACACACACACACACACACACACACACACACACACACACACACACACACACCGCCTCCCACCTCTACCTGCTGGCCCCCTCTCTGTCTCGGGGTGCGTCACAGTTGTACAGCAACAGCTGACGAGCAGGAGGTCCAGCACCCCTCACTCCCGCCTCGTCACGCCTGTTATGGGAAATGCTACGTTGTGATTGGTTCCCCCGGATACGACGTCTTACACGACCGCCGCATCAATTTCAGAGCAACAAGGTCAATGAAAGCGTCACTAATCGACATATTTCACGTTAACGTAGAATAACCACGGTGAAAGAGCCGCCAGGAAGGCGATGTTTAGGCCTTTCTCGAACATTGCAGACACGTTTATTGTCCTCATCAACAAAAGTAAGAAGAATTTGCTGATTTTAAAAAGGATAAAGCGATTTATGCTTCTGTGTTCTTCGGCTCATATCTGGCTGATGTTTGTGTTTAGAGGGATTTGGGAGATATGTGTGGAATCAGTGTGGAATGGTCGTGCTTTTTGCTATCAGGCTTTTTCTGATCGCACCCAGCTGAGGGTCGCTGGTTCTGGAAACATGTCGAGTGGGCCGAATTATGAAAATCATATACAGTATTTATGATTATTTGAGTTTTTTCTTGTCGCCCTGGCTACAAGAAATTTGATGTGCAATGTTAATATATTATATAATATATATATATATATATATATATATATATATATATATATATATATATATATGCTTGTTTTTTATAGCAATAAAGACCCGGGACCCCTTTGATTTCTAAAAGGTTAAACTTTTCCAGCCCAGAAAGGCAGAAATATTAAGATAGAAAATACATTTCTGAACCAGAAATAAAGCAAATGAAGCATGTTTTACTTCTTTTTTTACAACATTCATCATAGCCAGAAGCTATACAAAAAACCATGGCCACTGTACTTTCTGACGGTCCATGAAGGCATCACGTGGTCAGGAAAAGCGACGAAATCAAAGCCTAATATTTTCTGTCAGCAAAAATCACTGTCAGTTAATAACGTTGCCCAAAATAAATAAACTCTTTTGCAGCAAACAGATACCATAAAAACATAAAAGGATAAATAAATAGATAATTATGTAAAGTCGCTCTTATTACTTTTATTTCAAATACAGGTTTGTAGATTTTTTTGTACAAATGCTTTCCAGTTTCTTGTAATATATATATATATATTTTTTTTTAGAGATTCAACTTTGATTTATGGCATTTTAGAACCGTGTTTTACTGCAAATTAGAAATAGTCGTGACTGTTTTTATTCCACAGAGCTGCAGGATTTATGCGTCTCTGTGAGAAACGAGGCCATCGTGAGCAAAAAGGTGCAAAAAGAAACGCCACAAAAATTGCGTTTGGATTTAGAGTTTAAAGAGACGGGAGTTGGAGGAGCCCAAACCAGAGCTAGAAGATAAAAAAATAGGAGTAGCATTACTATGAAAATGAAGATGACTCTATGGCTCCAGGATGTGTATATAGACTGTATAATAGATATATATATATATATATATATATAAACATACTTATATATATAAATATATTTAAAAAATATATATAAGTATATCTATACATATAACTATACTAATATATATATATAAACATACTTATATATAAATATATTTAAAAAAAGATATAGTATATATATACATATAAATATATGAATATATATATATACATATAAATATATATATATGATGGTTTAAGCTCGTTTCTGTCCTCAAGTAGCCAATTATGAATTTTTTGCACATTTATTTGGCAATTGCATCTGAACATTTTTTGTTGCCGCCACAACTTTCTTTATTTCCATCTCCCAGAACCACTCCTTGAGTTGCTGATTGCTTATATGCGTAATTCAAAACCTCCAACAGTCCCACATGCTGATTCTATTGCTATATTTTCTATTCTATTATTTGATATATTTCCTTCTCAAGGGGCGATGTTCCTGCAATAATCAAAGCGGTAAAACAATCACCGTGTGCACGTGTGAAACCGCCTTGAAACAGGTAGGAGAAGAAGAAGAAAAATAAAGAAGAAACAGCTTTTTATGTAAAGGCGATGATTAGTAGCATTACTATGAAAATGAAGATGACTATGGCTCCAGGATGTGTATATAGACTGTATAATATATATATATATATATATAAACATACTTACATATATATAAATATATTTTAAAAATATATATAAGTATATATATACATATATACTAACATATATATATATATAAACATACTTATATATAAATATATATAAGTATATATATTTATATACCCCCATACCACTAGGACAGCTGGGAGATGGCATCGGGGGGGTTTTCTTACGACGCGGCTGCAGACGTAGCATGTTGGGGCTTCCAAACCTCTCCACATCTTCATGTGACCGTAAAGAGTTGAGCGCTGCTCTCGGACCATTTGGAGGACACGCGTTGGTGTTCGGTCCCTTTTGAGGAAGGGATCCCTCCGAAGGTCGTCTTCCCTCCCACAATACTCAGAATCATCGTCGGCGCTGCCGGCAACGAGTAATGGGAGTCCACTGAGAAAGGTTTTTATGACTTTACCCTTGGAAGACCAAAGCGTCCCGATGACGATGGCGAGACGGCGCTCTAAGGGTAAGGGCACCTTGGTCACATGGGTGCCAGGGTTCTAGGTTCGACGCAGGCTCTCATTGGCTACTCTGGGTTGCATACGGGGGACATCGACGCTCCTATTGGCTCAAAGGAGGTTCAATAAAAAGGTCAGAGTGCAGCTGCCATCGCGGTACCAAGACATCGGAAATGTAGACACACAAACTGAAGTCATGATGTTCTGTGCAGCAGCGTCCGAGGGTGTTGATACTTCATCTTTTCTTTTTTGAAAAAGGGGTTAAAAACCAAGAGATTAGTCTTCGCTTCACGTGGAACAAGCTGTCGAACGACCTCACCACTACCTATCCTACCAACTCCAACTCGCTGGTTGCATCTTTCTTTTTTGAAAATTAGACAATTATGGCAAACAACGTTAATGTGTGTTGGAGCAAGGCAGTAGCAGTACAATGGTTGAGTTCTCCGTTATTTTAAGTGTTCACCAAAATGCTTTTTCCATAACTATATTTAGCTTGCGATCCAGACAAGACTCTCGTGTGTTCGTCTTAACGAGTGAAGGACATCACCGTCTTCCTGCAGATTCCCTTCCATCCAACCCAGAAGACCAACATGTGAAATGCAACGCGCAACTTACACTACCGTTCAAAAGTTTGGGCTCACCCAGACAATTTTGTGTTTTCCATGAAAACTCACACTTTTATTTATCAAATGAGTTGCAAAATGTATAGAAAATATAGTCAAGACATTGACAAGGTTAGAAATAATGATTTGTATTTGAAGGATTAATTTTTTTCTTCAAACTTGGCTTTCGTCAAAGAATGCTCCTTTTGCAGCAATTACAGCATTGCAGACCTTTGGCATTCTAGCTGTTAATTTGTTGAGGTAATCTGTTGAAATGTCACCCCACGCTTCCTGAAGCACCTGCCACAAGTTGGATTGGCTTGATGGGCACTTCTTGCGGACCATACGGTCAAGCTGCTCCCACAACAGCTCAATGGGGTTGAGATCTGGTGACTGTGCTGGCCACTCCATTACAGACAGCAAGCTGCCTGCTTGTTCCCTCAATAGTTCTTGCACAATGTGGAGGTGTGCTTTGGGTCATTGTCCTGTTGGAGGAGGAAATTGGCTCCAATCAAGCGCTGCCCACAGGGTATGGCATGGCGTTGCAAAATGGAGTGATAGCCTTCCTTATTTAAAATCCCTTTGACCTGGTACAAATCTCCCACTTTACCAGCACCAAAGCAGCCCCAGACCATCACATGACCTCCACCATGCTTGACAGATGGTGTCAGGCACTCTTCCAGCATCTTTTCACCTGTTCTGTGTCTCACAAATGTTCTTCTGTGTGATCCAAACACCTCAAACTTGGATTCATCTGTCCATAACACCTTTTTCCAATCTTCCTCTGACCAATGCCTGTGTTCTTTTGCCCATACCAATCTTTTCTTTTTATTGGCCAGTCTCAGATATGGCTTTTCTTTGCCACTCTGCCTAGAAGGCCAGCATCCCGGAGTCGCCTCTTCACTGTCGACGTTGACACTGGCGTTTTGCGGGTACCATTTAAAGAAGCTGCCAGTTGAGGACCTGTGAGGCGTCTATTTCTCAAACTAGAGACTCTAATGTACTTGTCTTCTTGTTGAGTTGTGCACCGGGGCCTCCCACTTCTCTTTCTGCTCTGGTTAGAGCCCGTTTGTGCTGTTCTCTGAAGGGAGTAGTACACACCGCTGTAGGAAATTTTCAGTTTCTTTGCAATTTCTCGCATGGAATAGCCTTCATTTCTAAGAACAAGAATAGACTGGCGAGTTTCACGTGAAAGTTCTTTTTTTCTGGCCATTTTGAGAGTCTTATCGAACCCACACATGTGATGCTCCAGATAATCAACTAGCTCAAAGGAAGGCCAGTTTTATAGCTTCTCTCATCAGCAAAACAGTTTTCAGCTGTGCTAACATAATTGCACAAGGGTTTTCAAGGGTTTTCTAATCAGATATTAGTCTTCTAAGGCGATTAGCAAACACAATGTACCATTAGAACACTGGAGTGATAGTTGATGGAAATGGGCCTCTATACACCTATGGAGATATTTCATTAGAAACCAGACGTTTCCACCTAGAATAGTCATTTACCACATTAACAATGTATAGAGTGTATTTCTGATTGATTTAATGTTATCTTCATTGAAAAAAACAATGCTTTTCTTTGAAAAATAAAGACATTTCTAAGTGATCCCAAACTTTTGAACGGTAGTGTACGTCTCAGCGCCTTTAAAAAGCATCACGTGCTTCATTAAAAACACCTTTTAGGTGGTCGTAAGCAAGAGAGGAACGCCGTGTTTTGGTCGACTGCAACCCGTCCATCAGTTTAACACATTGAGATTGACCGTAAAGTTGTCCGCTCGACGCCTCGGGGGACTCCCGGAGTGACGAGGTCTCCGGCGCCGTTGGCAACGGACCAACGCCGAGGGGTTCGAGACCAACCGTCTCCTCGTAAAAAAAACATCACTCATCTCAGCAGCGTAAAAAAACAACAACAAAATCAACCGCCGTCAGATGGAAGCGACATCGGAGGCCGTCCATTGGCCGTCGCCCCCCCCCCCCCCCCCGCTAACAGCCTGTGCGATATTCAAAACCGGTCACCGGTGGATACGAAGTGAAAAGGCTCTCTCTCGCCCCTCTCGTCTCTTTCAGCCCGGGACCACCAGACTGACGTCCTTTGTGTGGCGCTGCAACATATTTTGGATTCCTGTCCTGCCCCCGCACTGCCTCGTCTTCTTGAGATGGCACCCGAGACAAAAGAGCCATCATCCCCCCCCCCCCCCCCCCCCCCCCCGGGACATGAATCCTCCAAACATACAGTAAGCAAGCGTAACATCTGGGGGCCGACTGACTGACGGGCTGTTTTTCATACGGTTACAGATATTACAGCGGACCGAGTGCAACGGGAACGCTGCAGAGGATCGGATCGTCAGGAAATCATCCCCATACCGGGAGACTCAGATTACTGCGTCTTGAGTAGCGATGGGTGTCGTTTTTGTTCTTCCTTCCCGGTACTTTTAAAATGATACCGGTGCCTAAACGATACTTTAAAAAAAAGAAGAAGCACAAAACGACGATTGACAATGACGACATTAAAAACCTCTTCAGCCATATTCCCTATAAAAGCCGTTCTCATGGAGCACTGACAAAAAAACAGATATCAGACTGTTGCGCTCGTAGCTCACGCTAGTTCGTAGCTCACGCTAGCTCGTAGCTCGCAGCTCATGCTAGCTCGTCGCTCGCGCTACCTAAGAGCTAGCTTAAACATGGTTATAATGACTAATTTATTATTTGTTGGCCAACTTTTATGAATGCAAGACTTGCAATCCTCGTTACGGTACTAATCCGAGTTAAATTAGATTGGCACCGGTTCTCGGTACCCAACCCTAATCTTGAGTACCGACCAGACTTCCACTCAAAGTATCGCTCTCTCAATAATAACAAATTAGCCGTTGTAAACATGTTTAAGCTAGCTCATAGCTAGCGCGAGCGACGAGTTTTTTGCTTCTTTCTTCTATTTTTAAAAACCATCGGTTCAGGCGCCGGTATCGTTTTAAAAGTTCAGGTTTAGCACCGGGATCAGATAAAACCCAACGATATCCAACCCTCGTCTTGAGCACCGACCAGACCTCCACTCAAAGTATCGTTCTCTCAACACGGCTCCGACTGCAATGACCCAGAGACTCAAACTACGAGGCGTCTGTCCTTCGCGATGGGTATTTTACTTTGAAATCAGATATTGTTCTACAGGATTCCTCTCCCAGATATCACTTGACTTAAGACTCAGCGGACTTATTCCGAACACCTCCATCCGACCTCTTCAGGCCGAGTGGGTCGGAAAGCCAAAGCAATTTGGGTTTTTTTTAGAGTCAGCTTGTTTTCCTCTTCGCAGATCTTTGTTTTCTTCCAGGTTGCAAAGAAATGGAGAGAGCGAGAGAACGGATGGACGGCTCCAACTCAAAGCTTCACCTTTATCAGCCATCTTCCTCACAGCTCCTCTCAATAAATGGAGGGTTGCTTCCCTCCGAGACGCCGGCTGAGGGGAAGGCGATAACAACGACTTCCTCTCAGCCCTTAAAGACCTTTTCTACATCTGCCCGTCGGGTCCCGGCGGATCGGTTTCTCCTCAAATGAAACGCAAATATATAAATATATGAATATATATTCACGGCATCGTCTCCATTATCCTGATGACAAATCGGACTGCAATGCATTGTGGGTTTCCTTTGGGGGACATGCACATGTGGATCGGCTCAAGTCCGGTTCTTCTTATTCTCCTCCTGTCTTCTTCCCCTCCTCCTCCTTCTTCATCCTGTCTTCTTTCTCTGTCTTCTCCTCCTCCTTCCTCCTGTCCTCTTCTGTCCACTTTTTCTGTCTTCTTCGTGTCCTCCTCTTTCCTCCTCCCCCTGTCTTCTTCTTCCGTCCTCTTTTTCTGTCTTCTTGTAATCTTCTCCTCCTCCTTCCTCTTCCTGTCTTCTTCCGCTCCTCCTCCTTCCTCTTCCTGTCTTCTTCCGCTCCTCCTCCCTCCTGTCTTCTTCTTGTAATCTTCTCCTCCTCCTTCCTCTTCCTGTCTTCTTCCGTCTTCTCCTCCTCCTTCCTCTTGTCCTCCTCTTTCCTCCTCCCCCTGTCTTCTTCTTCCGTCCTCTTTTTCTGTCTTCTTCCGCTCCTCCTTCCTCCTGTCTTCTTCTTGTCATCTTCTCCTCCTCCTTCTTCATCAGAATCAGAATCAGTTTTATTGCCAGGAATGTTTACACAAACGAGGAATTTTTTTTTGGTGGAAGGTGCAACATTTGGACATGACAAACAAACAACAATCAACACGACAGAAAGACAACAAATAATGTGAAAGTGTTTGGGTGTGTGCTTCAAGTGGTGTGTTTTAGTTAAAAGTGTATGTTACGCGTGGCGTGTGTTTAAGTTAAAGTGCATGCAAATAAAGTGGCATGTGTGTGGAGGAGGCCTCAAGTTAAAGTGCATGTTAAAGTGACGTGTGTGGAGGAGGGAAGAAGAAGGAGGAGGAGGAGGAGGAGGAAGAGGAAGAGGAAGGAGCGGGAAGAAGGAGGAGAGAGGAAGGTGGAAGAAGAGGTGGTAGTCCTGGGGGTGACAGTCAGTCAGTCCCGGGTTCCATTGATGAGCCCGACTGTCTTCTTTCTCTGTCTTCTCCTCCTTCCTCTTGTCCTCTTCCGTCCTATTTTTCTGTCTTCTTCCGCTCCTCCTTCCTCCTGTCTTCTTCTTGTCATCTTCTCCTCCTCCTCCCTCTTCCTGTCTTCTTCCGTCTTCTCCTCCTCCTTCCTCTTGTCCTCCTCTTTCCTCCTCCCCCTGTCTTCTTCTTCTGTCCTCTTTTTCTGTCTTCTTCTTGTCATCTTCTCCTCCCTCTTCCTGTCTTCTTCCGTCTTCTCCTCCTCCTTCCTCTTCCTGTCTTCTTCCGTCTTCTCCTCCTCCTTCCTCTTGTCCTCTTCTGTCCTCTTTTTCTGTCTTCTTTGTGTCCTCCTCTTTCCTCCTTCCCCTGTCTTCTTCTTCCGTCCTCTTTTTCTGTCTTCTTCCGCTCCTCCTTCCTCCTGTCTTCTTCTTGTCATCTTCTCCTCCTCCTTCCTCTTCCTGTCTTCTTCCGTCTTCTTCTCCTTCTTCCTCCCGTCTTCTTTTTTCTTCCTTCTTCCTTCCTCATCACATGTGACGAGGACGTGTCAGCGTTCAGTTCAGAGTTCGTGGCTCCGACCGGATTCCTTCCTCACGTGTTTCAGGAGATTACAGACGGGAGAAAGTGGAGCGGCGTGATCAAAGTCCAGCGGCAACGTACAAATAATTCATTCATTTATTATAACGCTAGGCAGCGATGAAAAAAACCAAACAAATATGCCAGCTGCTTGTGTACGTTGCATATAGAAACCAGCTCAGGCAGCCAGGAGGGCTTTTTCCTGTGAACATTAGTATTTTAATGAAAAAGGAATAAGAACACATTTAAATGGGAATGTGTTTGTATTCTTCCATATCGGCATTTGATTAAAAACGCCCCTTTGCTGTCACACTGTTCTGAATAAAGCAAATACAATCACACGATGACTTGCTTTTCAGCCAATAATAATACACCGTCAGGTTTGTGATTTGACGAGAGGATTACGATCTCTCAACCAATCAGGATCCTCCGTCCATCAACGAGAATTCACGTAAAAACAGGAATAAACTCCGAATAATGATCCAACACTTTCAACTGAAACATCAGTGTGTCAGTGTGACCTTCCACAACCCAAACCGGACAGAACTACACTCACTGACATGTACACAGCCACAGAATACAGCAACATTGTGTGTGTGTGTGTGTGTGTGTGTGTGTGAGGGCCCAGATTAGCTTGTTGAAGTAGAGCAGCAGCGTTCGCTCAAAGCCGAGAAAAGGCTGTTGATCAAGGTGGATGCTACGCTTGTCGTCTCGCCTCAAGCTCACATTCAATCACCCGCACGTCCGCCTGCCAGAGAGGAGTGTGTGTGTGTGTGTGTGTGTGGGTGGAGGGGGTTGATGTAAGAGGGAGTGTGTGAGTTAAATGCTGGTTTGTGTGTTCATATGTGTGTAAGGGTGAGGAGTTGCTTAGAAAGAGTGTGTTCAAGGTGATTCATAAGTCTTTGGCAGTGCGTGTGTTTTTTCTATTTTTGTATAGATATTGTGTGTGTGTGTGTGTGTGTGTGTGTGTTGCAGGTTTTTCTGCATATTATTTCCCTTTTTTTTTCGACACTTATCTTTGAGTCTCTCGAAGCTCAGAATTTCTTTCAGGGCCTTTTTTCCCTTTTCTTTTCTTTTTGAGAGCGATTCACAAACACACGAGAACTGAAAGGAGGAAGAACCTTGAGGTTAAGTGAGCAGCCGGCAAACAAAATGTCCGTCCACGGCTTCACGGCGGCGTGAGAGTGAAAGACGGGAGAGGGAGCCGGGTGGTGGAAAGCTTCGACTTCGGGGAAACGCTCGCTTCGACTGCACTGTTGACGTAGTTTGCGCTGCTAGCCACCTCCTTCGCCATGTTGAGAGCCATAAGGAGACAATCACTCAATCACAGAGATGCTCTGAATTTCAAATGTAGCACTTTTTTTTAATGGGTAAATGCAGTAACTCTCATCGCAATGTTATCCTTCCATAATATGGCTTGTGATAATATACAGGACTGTCTCAGAAAATTAGAATATTGTGATGAAGTTCTTTATTTTCTGTAATGCAATTAAAAAAACAAAAATGTCATGCATTCTGGATTCATTACAAATCAACTGAAATATTGCAAGCCTTTTATTCTGATTTATTGCTGATTATGGCTTACAGCTTAAGAAAACTCAAATATCCTATCTCTAAATATTAGAATATCATGAAAAAGTATACTAGTAGGGTATTAAACAAATCACTTGAATTGTCTAATTAACTCGAAACACCTGCAAGGGTTTCCTGAGCCTTGACAAACTCAGCTGTTATAAATCTTTTTTTTAACTTGGTCTGAGGAAATATTAAAATGTTATGAGATAGGATTTTAGAGTTTTCTTAAGCTGTAAGCCATAATCAGCAATATTAAAAGAATAAAAGGCTTGAAATATTTCAGTTGATTTGTAATGAATCCAGAATGCATGACATTTTTGTTTTTTAAATTGCATTACAGAAAATAAAGAACTTTATCACAATATTCTAATTTTCTGAGACAGTCCTGTATATATACACTTTTTTTGTGTCCCATGAAAAGACCAAATCCCGACAATTGACCCAATAAGTATTATGCATTATAATCATTGTTGGCAAAGTACTATTAAAAACCACCAGTAAGCGATACCATGTTCCTTCATCACCATGAAGAGACACACACACACACACACACACTAGGAATCAACCCCACACACACACCCCATCTTGCTGCCACAAACAATCACTGCATGGCAACCAATGCACATTAATCCGCTGCTTAAAATAGTCTCCAACACTATTTAGAAATATTTGAGGGCTGTTTGCTTCCGTCCAATGGGCTTCGAGCTGAGAGCCACAGACAGGAAACAGACGCTTCATGGGACTTGTTGACCAAATGAAAACACAGAAAAACTCCAGCCCTGATGAAAGGAAGCAGGAACTAGTTCTTCAGTGGGAAACTATTTCATTTGAAAGTGTTCAGAGACGAGGGCAGAACTTTGGAAAGAGATGTTTTTTCTTCTTCTTTTTTCTCCAGCACTCGAGAGGCGCGTCTCAAAAAACCTGACGCAGCTTCAACGGAGAGAGTATTGGCAAAGGGAAGATGCCACGGGAGGCAAATGAGATACTTGTTTTGCAATTTGGGCAAAGTGCCCCTTTAATGCCCAACCCGACGATTTAAAAAAACTTCAAAAAGAAATTGAAGGCGTCAAAAAGCGCCCGAGTTTGAATCCCCGCGAGGACATTCGGTTCCTCGAGATGGAGAAAACACACAATCAACAATCAATTATGTTCTGGGTGTAAATGCTGCATGTACCACTTCAGACGTGGCAGGCGCATCGCTTATTTATTTTTGTTCTTATCTTCCGACTCTCCTGCGGTCGTACTCCTTAAGTCGTGTGAATATTAAAAACGGTGACGGACTTGTGATCACCTTGCTGCCTTAATGTGAGCGTCGATGCGCCGCGGTCAGGCTAGCGCGCTGCCGTTTGCCGCGCTCGGGGAATGCGGCCGTGGAATATTAGAATGCATATAATGCGTGTGACCAGGAGAGCAGGCATTACAACACGGCAGCGACCCCGGGGGCGTCGCTCCCGCAGTGAACGGGGAGGCCATGCGTCACCGTTTAGTCTCCATTCATCAAAGTCATTCTCTCGTTTTAACCCCCCCCCCCCCCCTAAGCTCCAGGGGGAGGGGGGCGAGGTTATATATATATATATATATATATAAACAAATACAAAAACTTGCATAATTATTCATCACTAGCTGCCCCCCCCATCGGTCCAGACCCATGCCATCGTCATGACAACGACACCCTGGGGCTCCGAATTTGCCCTCCCCCGTACTCCCACCCGCCCCTCACACTCCGGCGGGACGGGCCTCACGACTATTCTCTGGCGTGCAGGATCTCCGCGGGAAAAAAATATTCAAATAATATACATTTTATTTTTATTGAAAAAAACAACCTGTAAACTGTATTAATGTAAACTGTACCGAGCTTTTATCTATTTGAATTAATTTTGCCTTATTTTGTTGACCTAATGTATTCATATTTAATAAGAGGCGTGCTATAAATAGTGAGGGAGACCACTTGTGGAACAACAGTGTTTTATTTTAAAGTAAAAAAAATGTTTGCCTTGTTTTGCACCCATTAATAATTTCGTTTTACGTATTTATTTTAAGACCGATCCGGATACCTTTCCTCAATCAGTGGTTGTGCTGTCACAACGTGGCATAAGATTAATGCTAAAAAGCCTAATAATGACTTGCAGAAATCTTCTGCTCTTCATATTATGTTCCCATGAAATCAGGTTGAATATTCATACAGAGATATGCTTCTTTTCTTTTTTTATTAGCCCTGATTTTTGCAGGTCACAGCCCTCCAGCATCCTCTTAACTACTCCTCAGCTAGAGAACGTTTACTTTAAGCTCTCTGTATTTTCATGAATAAAATATACTCTCATAAGAGAGAGAATAAAGTAAACTGTATACGTGAGGAAACATTAAAAAAAAGGGGACACGAAGTTCGAAGTATGCGTTCAAAAGGAAAGCACAGCGGAGGATTATGAACAACTTCAGGCTGGAGGAAAACATTTTGCTTCACAGAAATCTACTGGATGTTAAAATATGTTTGTTACACAGACATTGCATCATAACGCCACGACGTGACCGGTAGCCGGTGCTGGAGGAAGAGGAGGAGCGACGATGACACGAGATTTAAATACGCAACAACGAAGACATCGACTTCACATTTAAAAGCCACTGAATCTCCGGCAACCGGCAACGAGCAGCCCGTAAATCACAGATTCCGGAGAAGCCGAAGAACTCCGACTGACGTGTGAAAACTTTATTATTTTGGGACGGTTTCAATTTTCTTCGAGACCCTTTTTTCTCTCACTTTTTTGAAAACTTATTGTAAGTCGCTTTGGATAAAAGCGTTTGCTAAATGACATGTAATGTAATGTAAAAAACAAAGTTCTCTTCAAGAATTCAAGGAAACACAAGGAGAGTACTTGATATAGAAAAGTGGGTGAAGTATTCCTTTAACAACCAGGAACTAATTGTGTAGAGACCATATTCGTCATTTAATGTCACAAACAAAAAAAAAGTTGCCTCTGGAATGTTATTTTTTTTCTCCCGTTGCAGGGAAAATAAGTACCGAACATGTCAAAAATAA
The DNA here is from genome assembly GCF_029220125.1 of Pseudoliparis swirei. Lineage (NCBI taxonomy): Eukaryota > Metazoa > Chordata > Actinopteri > Perciformes > Liparidae > Pseudoliparis > Pseudoliparis swirei. The sequence continues at coordinate 3,879,582 of NC_079395.1, forward strand.
GTCTTCACCTGTAAGCGAGGCATTTAAATGACGTTCAATACGTAAATATAGATACATTCTATGTTCGCAGACCTTTTTACAGCCGGAGTGACCGAGAAGGACGAGAGAAAAGACGAGAGAAAACAACAGACGGTGGTGGTACTGGAATGTTTTTGAGAAATATGTTTGAGCAGGTTATATGACATATACCTTTATTCGTCCCAGTGGGGAAATTTCAAAAATCACAGCACTTCTTTTGGATTAGAACTTAAGTTTTGATTATGACAGGTTGAGATATCGATCACACGGACGGCGCCTAAATTGACTCACCGAAGGTTGTTCAATCATCTATTGCACACGAGTTAAACAGCGAGTCACCCCACAGTTCGATGGCGGAGCGGTAACGAGAAGCAGGAGCATCTCCACAGCTCTCTGCTCGCGTTGCACCGAACGCTCTAATGAACTTTCCGTTGTGGCCTTTTCTAATTGATTGGCAATCAGCCGCTCGTGACCGACACCTCGGAGACAGGTATTCATCCATTACGCCCGGCGTCGCTCTCATTTCATGGCGGGGTGTGTGTTAGATACTGGCTGTTTATAGGCGTTAGCAAAACACAGCCAATTTAATTAGCCCCTCCCCCCTCTCCACATTTCGACGTCTAAAAGATAAGGGCGAACTTCGTCCGGGGGGGGGGGGGGGGGGGGTCGCGTCTCAAATGTCCTTTGGGAAGATAACAGATCAAATTCCATCATCGTTCATATCTTGGATTGGGTGGATTGATCAATTTGATGAAATATACAATCGGCATTATCTTTTCTTTCTTTTCGCTTTAAGGTGGAGAGGATTGCAATGTTTCGGGGAGGTGGAAGTGGACCTCGAAAGCATTGGTACTGGTCTGGAAAACAATGCAATCTTTTTCAAAGTATTCATCAGCTGATAAGAGCTGCCAAGGTCAGAGCGACGGGAGATCGCTCGATCGAAAACATTGGGTTGTTTGCCTGGAGTGCACTTTTAAAAAGTGCAAAACTACTCGGGAACAGCAGCGCTGGCAGTTGAAGTGCAAACACTTTGAAAATGTGTCACATTGATGGCGTGTTCTGACCGGTGGGCTCAGACAACAGAACTCTCATGGCTTCTCTTCTCCTGGTCCGTCGTGTCTCACTCTGAGCTCTCTGATGATGACGCAGAGGATACTGCATATATTTCTAAACACGTCTCATTAACGGCGTTCAAAAGAAACTAAAACGCGATTGGATCGAGAGCTTCTGTTCACTCCTCCTCTCTACCTCCGTCTGCCTGATGGATCGTGGAGGTCTCGATCGTGGTCCATGCCGACTACCAACTATTCATACACTCTGTCATACTCATTAACTGTGCTGTTACTGTGTTTTAATTTGTGTGTAATGATTCCTTCTGGTCACATGACATCTATTCTTCTGTCCATCCTGGAGAGGGATCCTCCTCTGTTGCTCTCCTGAAGGTTTTTTCCCCTTTTTCCCTGTGAAGGGTTGTTTGGGAGTTTTTCCTGATCTGATGTGAGGTTCTGGGACAGGGATGTCTATGTGTACAGATTGTAAAGCACTCTTGAGACAAATTTGTAATTTGTGGGAATGGGCTATACAAATGAACTGAATTGAATTCCACATGCGTCGGCGGCAACGCGTCGGTTATCGGGAGCCTTATGGGTTCCCGCTAAATCCCGACCATTTGCCGTCCTGGCCCCTCAATGGTGGAACGAGCTTCCTATGACATCATCAGAAAGTCTTGACATCTTCCTCCCATCTTGAATACAAAATTAATTACAAGAAAAAGGTAGCACTTAAATACCACTTACTTAAAGCACTCTACCGTTTCATGAAGCACTTGTAACTTTTTGATTCTTCTTCTGAGTTTGTACTCATGGCTGAATGCACTTATTTTAAAGGCGCTGTAATTTGTAGATACCCCCACACCATTTCGTGTTTCATCAACCAAATCTATCAATCTATCAGCCGGGGGACTGCAGTTCGCTCCTCACGTGAAACGGGGAAGTTGATGCCACTTGATTTGCTGACTGGACTGACGCCACTTTACTTACTTTTAACCCAAACAAAAACTAACCCACGTCTTTGGTTGCCTGAAAACCCCGACTGAGTTTCCCCGTGAACACGGAAGCTTATTTTGAAAAGATCGTACGTACGTTGTCACGAGTTCTTCAGGCGTAGCTGTTCATAGTTCATCACACTGATTGTATAAGGACACGTCGACTACAACCAGGAACTCCTTAAAATCACGGCAATGCCAGAAAAGATAGGGCGATGGACGGTCCAGCAGACGACCCAACAGAAGAAGAAGATGGTGAAAGGCTGATTGAGGCCTACGTGTCCGCGGCGGAAGATGTCTCATGGCGGACAAGAAGCTGTTTAATGCCATGTCGGACATTCTTACATACAATCCATGCGTCCGATGCCAGGGTTCCTTTCTCGGTAACGTCTGCAAGCGTCGCCGAGGGTTGCGTCTCCCCTCGGTGGACCCTTTTTCCTTTTATATCGCTTCTAGTAGCGTATCAACTTAGACCCCTCGTGGCGAAGGACTCGGTCGTCATCAGCATAGAAACGCATTCCCCAACTGCTCGTGATCAGCTCAGCAACACAGGAGCTAACGGTGATATGATAAACGGGGGGATTAATATCTGTTAATTGCTCAGCACACAGTGCATGCTGTGATTGAGAACAGCGACATTAGCCAACAGGAAGGAGACAAACAACAGTAACATGTATTAAGTAGTCCATTATATGCACATGGAACAGTAGCAACTGAACAAATGAGGAGTCAGGTTTGCCGCTGTGAGTGAAAATTATACTAAATCCCCACAATTATCCCACCAAACAATGAGGTATTGATGATCTCTAATCAAAGCTTAAATAGATTTCCGAATAGTAAAGTTGGTTTGTGCGTCACTTTTCAAACACGCTGCAGAGTTTTATTGGGAATAAATTCAAGCCAGGAAGACAAATAACGTAATATTTTGAACATTATGTCCAAAATGCCTGCAGTGCACGAGAACATTTGTATCTAGTTTTTTTTTAACCCATGAGCATCGTCACATTTCAAACAAAACAAGACTTCATCAGAATATCTAAAAGGCACAAACAATAGACACAAACAAGCCTGGCATTCACTTTCTTCAGTGCTTCAGAATAATTCAAATGTAGGAACAAAGAATTAAGAAAATAATGACCTCGAAGAAAAGAAAAATGCATTCAAAGAAAATGCTGCTTTTAGAACCAAATCATGTTTCATCTAAAATGTAAAGCCCCGATTAAAATAACTCTTGATATTATAAAAATGTCAAATTGTTGTCGTTTGTAAAAGAGGAAGAATTTAATCCAACACGTAAGAACCTTAAGTTCCCCAAAAATAAATAAGCAGCATATGACACAGCAAATATATTATAAAGATTCACATCATATTTAGAAAAGGTTTCTTCGTCGTTTTTTTGGGGGGGGGAGGGAGGTTATTATTTTATCGCACAGTTCGTCAAATTGCGTAGCGTACCTGTTGCAGGCAACAAAAGCCTCTATTTTGGGAGACGCTTAAAACGAAACATGGTGATTAAAATGCTCACGGTGAGATTTTTGTTTAACTTTTCGTGACGGAAGCGTTCAAGGACCGTCGGGAAAGTTTAAACCTGATTAACTCATTTGAGGGTTTTTTACAACTTCTGGCTAAAGCTGGTGATCTTTTTATTGAAGAGAAAACTTTGGGTTACATCCTGATCTTTTTTCTTGAAACTATCTTTCATTCAATTGACTTTCACGCTATCGACTGATTGGACGGCACCGGCCATCTCCCTCCCTGCCGAGAGGGCCGCTGGCTAACCAGGCGTGCCACGTACTTCAATAAGACGGGCCCATTCCAGAGCGCCGGGCCATTTGCTCAACGATGTGTGCAGACAACAGCGCTTTGCCCGGTCTCAATTACAGCTCAATATTCAGGACATTAGCCGGAGCCCACAGGTGCGTATTACCGGGCTTGATTGCTGTTGTCTTTACAAACCGAGCGGCGCCTTGTTTGCCGGAGCGTCTTGTCTGAGAGAACTGGGCTTTTCATTCATTTCCCTTCTCCTCTTCCTGGATGACTTCAACTGTACCCAATAGCCTATTTAGCACCTGGGGGGAGGGGAGGGGGGTAGAATAAGGAGAGGTGGCGTGAGCCGTGGATGCCAGCTGTCTGCGGTGACACGCTGTTTGCCAGAAAGCTCCGCGGGGGCGTTCACAGCCCCGGTAAGTGTAGAGGCGATATGTGCTTGGAGAAGACTCCGGACCAGGTAGGAGGCTGCAAATAGAGATGCTGTGCGACGAACCTCGATAACGAGCCCCCCCCCCTCCCCCTCCCCCTCCAACTGCGCTTAAAGGTAATGTGTGAAGCGGTTGAAAACTCAGCATTTTGCCCATCGATTTCTAATAACCCGACAGGGCCGTGGCTGCACCCTGTCTCTGCACTTAAAAATGTGAACGCATCGTCTGGATTTGGGAGGAAAATCAACCACCAGAAAAGAAAACAAAAGTGTTTGTTATCCACAGAATCTTGAACGAGGAAATATGAAGGCTGCAGTTTGTCCGTTTGACTCAAAATGGACCATCATTTAAAGTTTAGACTTCTATACAAGCAGAGGAGTCGCCCCCTGGTGGAGAGTATAGAGAATGCAAGTTTTAACACATGAAGCATAGACTTCTATACAACCAGAGGAGTCGCCCCCTGGTGGACAGTAGAGATAATGCAAGTTTTAACACATGAAGCCTAGACTTCTATATAACCAGAGGAGTCGCCCCCTGGTGATCAGGAGAGAGAATGCAAGTTTTAACATATGAAGCATAGACTTCTATACAACCATACGTGTTGCCCCCTGGTGGTCAGGAGAGAGAATGCAAGTTTTAACACATGAAGCAAAGACTTCTATACAGAGGAGTCGCCCCCTGGTGGCTAGTAGAGAGAATGCAAGTTTGAACACAAAAAGCATAGACTTCTATACAACCAGAGGAGTCACCCCCTGGTGGAGAGTAGAGAGAATGCAAGTTTTAACACATGAAGCATATACTACTATACAACCAGAGGAGTCGCCCCCTGGTGATCAGGAGAGAGAATGCAAGTTTTAACATATGAAGCATAGACTTCTATACAACCATACGTGTTGCCCCCTGGTGGTCAGGAGAGAGAATGCAAGTTTTAAAAACATGAAGCATAGACTTCTATACAACCAGAGGAGTTGACCCCTTGTGTTCAGGAGAGAGAATGCAAGTTTGAACACATGAAGCATAGACTTCTATACAACCAGAGGAGTCACCCCCTGGTGGAGAGTAGAGAGAATGCAAGTTTTAACACATGAAGCATATACTTCTATACAACCAGAGGAGTTGACCCCTTGTGTTCAGGAGAGAGAATGCAAGTTTGAACACATGAAGCATATACTTCTATACAACCAGAAGAGTCGCCCCCTGGTGGACAGTAGAGATCACACTTCTGCGTTGGCTTCCCTGGGCAGAACCGGATTTCAGAAAATATCTTATAAAAAACATTTGAATGTGTTCCATTGTAAATTGTAGATTTCCGTTGGTGAGTAAACTGTCTTCCACAACCAGGTCGACCACATCCTCTGAATGACACCTGGGATACATCCCAGCATGCATCTGGCCCCCAGGGCCCCCTCGCCGTGAGCCGTCATTACCATATCAAAGGCCATTCGGTGCGGCGTGCCTCGGCCAGAGAGAGAGAGAGAAAAAGAAGAAGAAGAAAAAAGAGAAGTAGAGCCGGCACTTCAACAGCCTCTCGATTCAATGTCTCACATGGAGCCATTTGAATATGTAAGGCCGAGATGCAGATGGCTCGGCGAGGGCGGGCGCTTCAGGTGCACTCATACGCGCAGGTAGAAAAAAAAGGTATGCGAGCTCACATGCATGCCATTGTTTTGATCTTCTATGATCTATTTTCTCTCTTTGTGATGAAAATTACAGACTGAGCCGGGCAGCGCGGTGAACAGACAACCTTGATCCCGCGTGTGTGTGTGTGTGTGTGTTTCATGAATATTCTCTTTTAAATCCAGCACTGTTCTCAGGCACCTGGGCACAAAAACAACACCGTGTCGTTACGAGCGATGACGGCGTCGCTCGGCTCCGCCCTCCCAACACAAGAGGCAGGAATACCATAATAAAGGAATATCATATCATATCCACGCTCGAGTTCACCGCGGAGGAGAGAGAGGACGTGACACTCTACGAGGAGGAGGAGGAGATCACGGCGGCTTCTTCACAGCCCGTCGATTTTAACGGGAGCCGTGTGAGAAAATAAAAATCCCAGCCAGATTTCACACGTCGGGCCGGGAGGTCAGCGTGGCCCGACGTGTGAAATCAGAGATATATATCGCTTAATTACTTCTGCCGATTTTCACGGGTGAAAAACGGGGTTTCCCTCCTTTTTTCGAGAATCTCAGAAACGTTGGCAGTCGCAGCGGCTCATGAGTTCACTCCTCTCCCGCTCAGATCAGCTGTCGTATATTGTAATACTTGAATTAATCTGTAGCAACATGCCTGTATTAAGCCGTGATGGGAAAAGCCATGTATTCTTCTTTTTGTTTCATTAGCTCCTCCCCTTTATCCGTGCAATCGCTCTTTCAGACGAGTCTTATTGGAAGCGGCCTTGATTCGCGGCGAACAGAACGAGCTGGCCGGGGTTGGATGGGGGGATTAGTGCCACTCCAGGAGAATTATAATCTGGTTGCTGCCACGGCAACCTTATCTCCATAGCTCCCTCCCTACACACACACACACACACACACACAGACGCTCTCTCTTAATTGGACGCCAGTCTCCGAGCGGTAACACCGGTGCTGCGTTCTCGTCGTGTTTAATGGCGAAGCCGCGTGAGGTGACCGGAGGAAAAAAAAGGCCCGAAGTAACTTTTTAAGAAGCGACGGCGTGTCGTACGAAACGTACTTCAACGAGGACGCTTTGAGTTTTTCACGAAGGCGTTTTAATCTATCAAAAGCCACCGAACGAGGATCTCCTCCCATCCCGTCACATTCATATCTCATTATAATGTGTGTGTGTCTGTGTGTGTGTGTTTGTGTGTACATACACACAGCTGTTGTCTTGGATTGCATGACGCTGCATCATTCTTAAATGATTTATAAAAAAAATATTTATTTTTTATTCATTCATTTTGTTGTCGGCTGTGGGGCAACTAGAGTTAAAATTAGGTTATTATAATAATTATAATAATGATGCCTTTAATTCATAGAGCTCTTTTCAAGTTATTTAAAGACACTTTACATCATAATTAAAACATCCTAAAATCTATAAAATAAAAGGAACTAAAATGACCATTAAAACAATAATTTAAAAAAATTAGAACACAGCACACAATCACACATTAAAATTCTGAACAAGGGTATTTTGATGTGTGATTTGTTATAACTATCACCTTCCTTATTCATCTGTGTACAACGTTTGGTTTCTTGGTCTTTGCGATTAATTTTCGTTTTTTATGCCTTTTTAATTGATCCGTCGAAGCCGCTCCTCAGTTTCACTCGTCCGTTTCTTTGCCGCCGTCGTCACATCGCACATCACCAGTTTTGGAATTGATTATTTTACCAACTAGCCTCCAGACATCTTCAGACACGCGCCCCCCCCGCTCTCGGCTTATTTAGCATTTCCCTCAAATTTATTCAAGGGTTGCCGGCATTTTTGTAAATTGCCTGGCACTTAAAAGAGAGTTAGAAAAGCAAATACTTCCACTCAACTCATCTCACCGACACGCTCGCTGAAGCCTCGGCGCTGTCTTGAATCCCAAAGAACATAAAAGGGAAGAAGAAAAAAAAACATGATAAAAGGCGAGTCACCGCCTCCATTTTTCAGAAACGAGGGAGGTGAAGAAGAATTTGGAAGTGCGGTCACGAATAAAGAGCGAAGAGGAGCCGATTCACCTGGACAGGGACACAGAGGCTGCTAAACGGGACCTCGGCTTCCTTTCCCTCGACACAGTATTTACTCTGATCAAGGTTCGCTTGTTGTCATTCGACAGAGTGCAAGTCATCTGAGGGGTGCTGGGGGGTCTTTAAGGGGGCGGGTCAACAGGAAATGCCTCAATGACGTGGTATCCGTCATCTGAGAGCTGGCAACCTGAGATACAGCTCATTCGTGTGTGTCAACTTGTTCTGGCTCGATTAAAAGAAACTATGAGTAAAAGGGTGTAGAACATAATGATGGCCGTTCCAAAACCTCGATTTCGTCTCATTAGCAATTTTTGGTCATCGAAAAAGTTCAAGTTTTGGTGCGGATTGGATGCCGAGCACTTCTGTTTTGGGAGCCAATCAGAAACCTCCTTATTTTCAATATGAGCGCCGTACGACCACTAGGTCTGTAGTGGGTGGTTGTGAAGTTTCATTGATGTGAAGTAGAGGGTCTAACATCATCCCACATGAACACAAGGAAACTCATCGGCTCTCCAGTCACACCTATTTATTGATCTAGGGACACAGTATACAGAAATATTCAAATACAACATAAAAAAAATAGGCCAAAATAACACATTTCGAAATGCATTAAAACATTTTTTTGCACCGTTGTTAAGCTGCTTCCTTCCCGATAGGATAGGTGTCACGGTGCTCATTGGTGTCATGCTGTCATGGTACGCATTGGTCTCTTGGTGTCTTGATGCTCATTGGTCTCTTGGTACTCATTGGTCTCTTAGTGTCTTGGTCTCTTAGTGTCTTGGGACTCATTGGTCTCTTGGTACTCATTGGTGTCTTGGTCTCTTAGTGTCTTGGTACTCATTGGTGTTTTGGTCTCTTAGTGTCTTTAGTGTCTTGGTACTCATTGGTCTCTTGGTACTCATTTGTCTCTTGGTACTCATTGGTCTCTTGGTCTCTTAGTGTCTTGGTACTCATTGGTCTCTTGGTACTCATTGGTGTCTTGGTCTCTTAATGTCTTGGTGCTCATTGGTGTCTTGGTCTCTTAGTGTCTTGGTACTCATTGGTGTCTTGGTCTCTTAGTGTCTTGGTACTCATTGGTGTCTTGGTCTCTTAGTGTCTTGGTGCTCATTGGTGTTTTGGTCTCTTAGTGTCTTTAGTGTCTTGGTACTCATTGGTCTCTTGGTACTCATTTGTCTCTTGGTACTCATTGGTCTCTTGGTCTCTTAGTGTCTTGGTACTCATTGGTCTCTTAGTGTCTTGGTGCTCATTGGTCTATAAGTGTCCTGGTCTCTTAGTGTCTTGGTGCTCATTGGTCTCTTGGTACTCATTGGTGTCTTGGTCTCTTAATGTCTTGGTGCTCATTGGTGTCTTGGTCTCTTGGTGCTCATGGTACTGTCATTGATCTCAGAGGGGTTAAACTGCAGCGCCTCTCACACCAAATCGTTACATTAGCAATAAAAAAGGTTAATTCCTTAACAGATGTGTGTCTTACACATCCAGGGGGGAAGGATTACAAAAGAGACAGGAATAAAGTTAAATGGAGTCAAGTATTGCTTAGTAAGTCACACTGAGGTAATATAAATTAAACAACCCCTGGAATAATTGACATTCTGTTTTACCTGATCGCCTTGTTTAGTCTTCATTGGTTTCATTGAAAAGCTATTCCTTCCCATTAATGGGCTCCGGTAACGAGCCCACAGGGGGGATCGATGCTCGCTCACGTTGCCCTCGCCTCAAACGGGGAAATGCATACGCACCTTCATCGATGAGAACAACCAGAAACAAATCGCCTCGGCACTCTTGAGAAAGTAACTATTGTTTCTTGTGTGTGTGTTTTTTGACCTGTCAGCTGTGATGTAGTATGTTAATATTCCTATTTTACAGTAACATGATAAAACTGAAGTACCCACCGCCGTATGTACGGGGAGGTGATGGATGTTTCACACTCTCGAGAGTTCCTCTATCTGGCAGCCGGTGATGGAGGGATTTTCTCTCTCTCTCTTACAACGGAGGTTCGATTGGCCATAATTGGCTCCTGTTTGCAGCTCGGTATTGATCACCGCGACAGGCCCACCTCCTCCCCGCTCCCTCCCCGACCACGCCGCCGCCGCCGCCACCTCCATAAGCACGGTGAACGGGCGCGCCGACTAACTCTTGAATCAGTGGGCGAGTGCAGACGCTCAGCAGTCCATTTATCGCGGAGGCTGGTGGAGAATAGCAATGTGCCGAGAGAGATGAAAACCAAGAGGGAGCGAAGCCGAGAGAGAGAGAGGAGGTGGAGGGGCGGCAGTGGGCGTCAGTCATCAGGAGAAGGCTGCGTACTAGAAGCACGAGTACAATTATAACGTCGTTAAGGGGGTGTGTCTTCCCCTCTCGGACGATTGAACACGCGGCAATACGACGCAATCGACACGCGGTAGCTCCTCGCTAGAGACGTCCGGGTCTCGCCGCCTCCGTCTCCTCCGTCTCCTCGCAGAGGCGACTCGCTCTGCTTCAGCTGGCGCAAACAAACGACAAGTAACGAGTGGCGCTTTTTCCAACCGTATGTAACGGAGTTCAAAGCACTTCATGATTTCTCGTTTTTAATGTCTTGTGTTTCGTTTTGTTCGTTGTTCGACAGTCCTGTTGAGTGTGTGTGAATTTTATTTGAATTATTTTTTATATCGTAGCATTATTTCTAAACATCAGTTTCCTGCTGCGTTTCGCCTCTTCTGTCCCTCTTGAGCTTCCGTAGCCCCGTCGTCTTTCCCTCGTATTAGTTGTGTATTTGTGAGGGTGAGTTGTGCGCTGGGATCGTGTTTCACTGTGTTGTTATGTTCTTTTGCAAGTGTGGCCGTTTGTGTTGCGATCGCGGTGTCTTCCTGTTGTGTGTTTTTGACATCGGCAAATATGTCTTTTGGCGATCTTAAAAACACACAACGGGTATCTTTTGTTTCATTGCTTCTTTGGCGCCGTTGGTTTTTGACACATCCGGCCGTCCTGTCGTATGTTTTGCCCGTACAGTATAGCTAGTGGTAATGGGTATACATTCTGTTTAGGTAGGTGTTCTTCCTTTTGTTTAACTTTAGAATTTCAGCTGAGTCACTAACTCACGCATTTATTCATTTTGTCCACTAGGGGCCGCTGTTCTCCCCTTTTTGTCAATCTAGATATAACGTAGTCCTGTTAGAGTTAATAGTTTTGTATTTGTGAGGGAGCTGACGTATGGATGTCGTCAGCAGGAATAAAACCTGGAAAAATAAACCTGCAGACTCGACTTCTTCCTTTGCCAGTACAAGAGCGTTACACGTACCCGTGTTTACCGTGAGACGAGTCGATTTTCAATTGATTCCAATCAAAGTCGGAGCTGGAATTCATAGCTCGGTACGGATGTAGCCGTATCTCAGACGTATCAGTTAATCTCCCCCAACATGGAGTCCGGGGGCGTAAATATAGATGGAGCAGGCAGTGTGTGGGGGGGTTATGGGGGGGTCCTACGACAATGTGTTCGACGGAAGGAGATTGACACCTCTGAATTATACACGCCCGGTAAATTACCCGTTGATATATATATAGATGCTTCTTGTCGGGGTTGAAAAATGATACCCTGCCTACGTAAAATACCAAAAATATAAATAATCTGCAAATGCATGCGGATGTTCAACCTCTATTTGATGAAGAGACAATAAGTTACGATGCACAGAGGCTTGTGTCGGCTCACAATGCAAAACAGTTCACAGCGTGAAATACGACACAGGAAGTGAGAAAAAAGCCAGAAGAAGAACGACCGGAAAAAAGAAAGGCAAATGGAAATTGGTTGTTCTGAAACAACAACGATCCGTCATTCCAGTGAATGAACGACTGATGAAGATTTAAGGAAGACGTGGTTTTCCCACTCATCCCACAGCTGGGTTTGGGATGAACTGGGAGCCAGAGCTGATCAGCGGTGGACCTCACTCTCACTCTTGTGGCTGAATGGGGTGAAACCCCTGGTTCCACAAGAGCAGGGAGTCCACGGTCCGGCCCAATCGAGCGTCGGATCATCGTAACTCTTTGATTTAAGATTTAACTCATGTACTCACGTCGGTGACGCCGGCCTCCAGGATGCTGAGCTTCGCTTCCTTCTCCAGAGATTCTTTCTGCTCAACTACAGCCAGAAAAAAAAAACGAAAAAAAACAACATTATAAATATTTAAAGGTTAAAAATTGAATATTTGTGCAACAAGGTGGGTTTATGGAACAAAATCCACCAAACAACAATCAACACAGAGCGAGGCAGCGAGACATCAGCAGTGAGTTTAATCGGTGTCCACAATAATGTGCAGGAGGCGTCCATGTGAGCACTATAAATCCACCAATGATCACAAAATCAATAACCTCCTCCTTCATCCTAAATATTAAATATATATATATATATATAGAGAGAGAGAGAGAGAACCTCATTTGTTTGATATATCTTAGAAATGATTATTAGTATAACAAGTGAATCTTCCAAATGACTGAAAAACATCCCAAAATGTTCTCCCATCATTGGGTTTAGCAAACAAATCACAGTAATTTTCACATTTTTGGCACATCACAGCTGCGAGATCACATTATTATTGATGTGTTGTTGTTTTTTTAGGTCCCTGAGGACTTTAAACCATTGCTGTGCTTGAATCCAGCCAGACTCTTAAATCTTGTAATGCGTAGGGAGGATTTTTTGCACCTCAATAATGTGGTTTAGTTTATGTATACACCTCTTTCGTCTTCGCTCCTGTTCAATACAAAGTTTAAATTACCGTCGCGAGGCCGAGGCATCGCTCCGTTCACGATACCAGGACGGGTCTTTAAGAGAGAGCGAGAAAACCCCCAAAAATGCTCCAACATACATCGACATACACTCCTTTAGGACCGTTTGTTCATTTTTTGTTGTTGTTGGTTTAAGTAGGCATTAATTCAACATTTACAGATGTCTTTCAGATAATTGACATTATCTTTCAGATAATAGTCACTCTTAAGGGTTGGGCTAGTCACTCTCAGGGGTTGGGCTAGTCAATCTCAGGGGTTGGGCTAGTCAATCTCAGGGGTTGGGCTAGTCACTCTTAAGGGTTGGGCTAGTCACTCTCAGGGGTTGGGCTAGTCACTCTCAGGGTTGGGCTAGTCACTCTTAAGGGTTGGGCTAGTCACTCTCAAGGGTTGGGCTAGTCACTCTCAGGGTTGGGCTAGTCACTCTCAAGGGTTGGGCTAGTCACTCTTAGGGTTGGGCTAGTCACTCTTAAGGGTTGGGCTAGTCACTCTTAGGGTTGGGCTAGTCACTCTTAAGGGTGTTGGCTAGTCACTCTCAGGGTTGGGCTAGTCACTCTTAAGGGTTGGGCTAGTCACTCTTAAGGGTTGGGCTAGTCACTCTTAAGGGTTGGGCTAGTCACTCTTAAGGGTTGGGCTAGTCACTCTCAGGGGTTGGGCTAGTCACTCTTAAGGGTTGGGCTAGTCACTCTCAGGGGTTGGGCTAGTCACTCTCAGGGTTGGGCTAGTCACTCTCAGGGTTGGGCTAGTCACTCTTAAGGGTTGGGCTAGTCACTCTTAAGGGTTGGGCTAGTCACTCTCAGGGTTGGGCTAGTCACTCTTAAGGGTTGGGCTAGTCACTCTTAAGGGTTGGGCTAGTCACTCTTAAGGGTTGGGCTAGTCACTCTTAAGGGTTGGGCTAGTCACTCTCTTAAGGGTTGGGCTAGTCACTCTTAAGGGTTGGGCTAGTCACTCTTAAGGGTTGGGCTAGTCACTCTTAAGGGTTGGGCTAGTCACTCTCAAGGGTTGGGCTAGTCACTCTTAAGGGTTGGGCTAGTCACTCTTAAAGTTGGTTGGGCTAGTCACTCTAAGGGTTGGGCTAGTCACTCTTAAGGGTTGGGCTAGTCACTCTTAAGGGTTGGGCTAGTCACTCTCAGGGGTTGGGCTAGTCACTCTCAAGGGTTGGGCTAGTCACTCTCAAGGGTTGGGCTAGTCACTCTTAAGGGTTGGGCTAGTCACTCTTAAGGGTTGGGCTAGTCACTCTTAAGGGTTGGGCTAGTCACTCTTAAGGGTTGGGCTAGTCACTCTTAAGGGTTGGGCTAGTCACTCTTAAGGGTTGGGCTAGTCACTCTTAAGGGTTGGGCTAGTCACTCTCAGGGTTGGGCTAGTCACTCTTAAGGGTTGGGCTAGTCACTCTCAGGGTTGGGCTAGTCACTCTCAGGGTTGGGCTAGTCACTCTTAAGGGTTGGGCTAGTCACTCTCAGGGTTGGGCTAGTCACTCTTAAGGGTTGGTCTAGTCACTCTTAAGGGTTGGGCTAGTCACTCTCAGGGTTGGGCTAGTCACTCTTAAGGGTTGGGCTAGTCACTCTCAGGGTTGGGCTAGTCACTCTCAGGGGTTGGGCTAGTCACTCTTAAGGGTTGGGCTAGTCACTCTCAGGGGTTGGGCTAGTCACTCTCAGGGTTGGGCTAGTCACTCTTAAGGGTTGGGCTAGTCACTCTTAAGGGTTGGGCTAGTCACTCTCAAGGGTTGGGCTAGTCACTCTTAAGGGTTGGGCTAGTCACTCTTAAGGGTTGGGCTAGTCACTCTCAGGGTTGGGCTAGTCACTCTTAAGGGTTGGGCTAGTCACTCTTAAGGGTTGGGCTAGTCACTCTCAGGGTTGGGCTAGTCACTCTTAAGGGTTGGGCTAGTCACTCTTAGAGGTTGGGCTAGTCACTCTTAAGGGTTGGGCTAGTCACTCTCAAGGGTTGGGCTAGTCACTCTAAGGGTTGGGCTAGTCACTCTGGGGTTGGGCTAGTCACTCTTAAGGTGGGCTAGTCACTCTCAGGGTTGGGCTAGTCACTCTTAAGGGTTGGGCTAGTCACTCTTAAGGGTTGGGCTAGTCACTCTTAAGGGTTGGGCTAGTCACTCTTAAGGGTTGGGCTAGTCACTCAGGGTTGGGCTAGTCACTCTTAAGGGTTGGGCTAGTCACTCTTAAGGGTTGGGCTAGTCACTCTTAAGGGTTGGGCTAGTCACTCTCAGGGTTGGGCTAGTCACTCTTAAGGGTTGGGCTAGTCACTCTTAAGGGTTGGGCTAGTCACTCTTAAGGGTTGGGCTAGTCACTCTTAAGGGTTGGGCTAGTCACTCTTAAGGGTTGGGCTAGTCACTCTTAAGGGTTGGGCTAGTCACTCTTAAGGGTTGGGCTAGTCACTCTCAGGGGTTGGGCTAGTCACTCTTAAGGGTTGGGCTAGTCACTCTCAGGGTTGGGCTAGTCACTCTCAAGGGTTGGGCTAGTCACTCTTAAGGGTTGGGCTAGTCACTCTTAAGGGTTGGGCTAGTCACTCTCAGGGTTGGGCTAGTCACTCTTAAGGGTTGGGCTAGTCACTCTCAAGGGTTGGGCTAGTCACTCTTAAGGGTTGGGCTAGTCACTCTCAGGGTTGGGCTAGTCACTCTCAAGGGTTGGGCTAGTCACTCTCAGGGGTTGGGCTAGTCACTCTCAGGGTTGGGCTAGTCACTCTCAAGGGTTGGGCTAGTCACTCTTAAGGGTTGGGCTAGTCACTCTTAAGGGTTGGGCTAGTCACTCTCAGGGTTGGGCTAGTCACTCTCAGGGTTGGGCTAGTCACTCTCAAGGGTTGGGCTAGTCACTCTCAGGGTTGGGCTAGTCACTCTTAAGGGTTGGGCTAGTCACTCTCAGGGTTGGGCTAGTCACTCTCAGGGTTGGGCTAGTCACTCTCAGGGTTGGGCTAGTCACTCTCAAGGGTTGGGCTAGTCACTCTTAAGGGTTGGGCTAGTCACTCTCAGGGTTGGGCTAGTCACTCTTAAGGGTTGGGCTAGTCACTCTCAAGGGTTGGGCTAGTCACTCTCAGGGGTTGGGCTAGTCACTCTTAAGGGTTGGGCTAGTCACTCTTAAGGGTTGGGCTAGTCACTCTTAAGGGTTGGGCTAGTCACTCTCAGGGGTTGGGCTAGTCACTCTTAAGGGTTGGGCTAGTCACTATTAAGGGTTGGGCTAGTCACTCTCAAGGGTTGGGCTAGTCACTCTCAGGGGTTGGGCTAGTCATTCTTGTTGGTTCTTGTTTGTCCTTGTGGGTTCTTGTTAGTTATTGTGGGTTCTTGTGAGTTCTTGTGGGTTATTGTTAGTTCTTGTGGGTTCTTGTGATACCTCCCACATTGACTGCTGCTAACCCTAACCCAGTTTTTTTGGGGGGGGGGGGGGGGGGGGGACAGTTTAAATAGCACTCAACAATGAGAAGAAAAGAGGTTTTGAGTAGAATATTGTAAAAAACAAAGCTTTATTTAAAGAACACACCGTGCTCAACACTGTCCAATAACAACTATCAACACACTGTAACTTTGGGCATGAGAGGTTCAGAGCAGCTTTAAGAAACATTGGGTTGGGTTTCAGAGGTTTGCAAAATAAAAGAGTTTCACCCTCACATGAAAGAGGTTCAGAGCAGAATAGAGTCAGAAAGAGATCACATGTTACATTGGGTGACAGAGCAGACCCACTACTGTAAAGAAAAGTAGCCTCCTCTCTTTAAAGTGGTCAAACTTCTCAATAACTCTCTGGTTAAAGTCAATCATGTCTGTAACCAGCCTGTTTCCATTATTCTTGAGGGAATGTGTCTGTTTTTCAGAACTTCTTTGTTGTGTTTTCGATGCCAGTTCGGTCTCCTTCTGCTGCTCTGCTCTGCAAACAGGGTTAGCTTCAGGCTGTTAGCGAGTTAGCTTCATGCTCTTAGCTAGATAACTGCGGCAAGATTCGTGCTTTACACTTGTCTGCAGCTCTTTAGATCCCTCACCCCGTTGTAGTCCAGAGAGTTTCAGTCGCAGGACTTTGGAACAACAGACAGGGGAAACTAAACAGCGCATTACTCACTGAGCCTCCAGCTGACAGCTCCGTTAGCTACCTGCTCGCGTAGCTCCGTGGAGCTCTCTGGCTGAGGGAACGATACGTCTCTGATCTGCCGAATAGTCCAGTCACGTGAAATAATAAAACGATGTCATTGGCCAATGAGCGCACATTTTTGTGCCCCAAGATTCACGTTTCATCCGCCAATGAGAAGCCGTCCTTGCCGAAACGACTGAAATGTTTGCTCGCTCCCGTACACACACGTTGGGCCGGTGTCCCGAAAAAGGGGAGGGGCTTCTCTCCGTGATAATGAGTGGCGATATATTATATTTTTTCACATTAACTTAAGTGGTTGTTGACAGGCTGACGGTCTCCCACACACATTTAGCGCGTCAACACGGTATATTTACTATTTAAATGATTTGGCATATAATGTTTTTTGACAGGATTTCTTTTTCTTTTCTTCTTTGTTTTTTTCATCTCAAAATTTTAAGAGGGGCGGCGCCCTAGCGCCCCCTATGGACGCACCACCACTGCTGCCGAGTAAAGATATCATATTTTTCCTACCTCCCCTCACATATTTTGTACATTCACCTCTCCGCCACCACACCCGTGAAGGCGGTGATGTCATCGGGGTTATCGCGCGAGCGCTTCCCAGACAACCGACCGTCGGCTGAATTAAAAAAAAACACCTCCTGAGGGCTCGATGGCACACGCCGCCGTCACAGGAACCAAATGAGCTATTACTGTAGCAGATCTTCCCCTTTATGAAATATGAATTTCTAACCTGACCTGCCGCCGGGCAAACATTACAACAAATTTCCCCCCACAAATAGAATTAAACCCTGCACACAAAGCCCCCCCCCCCACTCACACACCCCCCATCGCCTTGAAGGGAAACAAACGGTGGGTATACAATTTAAATTCACGGCGCATCGCAATATTAAAGCCAGAACTAAATGTTATGAGGGAGGGAAAAAACATAATGATGTTCACTTTGCTTTGCATCTGAATACAGCAGTGTGGAAAGAGAGAGAGAGAGAGACAGAGAGAGAGAGCTTCTCCTTTTGTTGACACACCGGGCACATGAAGGATATGCAAATATGGCTAGACTCTGCCACAGTGCTGCAAATTCAAGATTTTTTCAAAATAATCAGCCCTTCAATCTGCCGAAAGCGTGATTAGCTTGCGTCGCCCGGGTGTTGCGTCACCGCCGGCCCTAAAACACCGCCGTCTAGACGAGTGGCTCTTTACGGCGAAAAACACGTAAAGAAAGGACTCTCAGAACTTTCATGCCGAGAAATAACCCTCGAGGGGCGGACATTAAGTGCGTGTGGCTTTGAGGTGGGTGCAAGTGCGATATTTAACGATGGGTATCCATAAACTATGAGCTACATACGCTGTGATAAATACCACCGCGAGACGGTTCTGATGGAGAAGCTGGTCGGCGTCCCACGGCCACCCGGACAGAGACGTACGGAGCCAAGATGGCCGACGTGTCTGAATAGTGCTCCTGGTGGTCAGGAGAGAGAATGCAGCTTCAACACATGAAGGATAGACTTCTATACAGTCCACACTAAAGTGCCTTTTGGTAATTGGCGAGGCAAAAAACTATTTGATTTGTGTCTGCAGGAAAAAAATCCTAATTGACAGGCTGACACACACACACACACACACATCACATATATATATAATGCCTGATACATAATCAGAGTAAAAAGCCCGATACACCCGACCACAAACAAACATGAAAGCTCTCGACAGGATTTTTTGTTGGAAGGGAATTTAAAAAAAGAAGTGTGCAGCAACACGGGTTCCCCCCCGGAGAGCCTCGCCACGCGGCCGAGCGAGCGAGCGTGACAACATCACAGGCGGCGGAGCGCTCCCTCTAATTAACCAACTAGTCATTGGACCCCCACCTTCCTCTTCCTCATCGCCCACACACACACCCGCGCCGCGCCGCTCCGGCCTTCTCCAAGAACGTAGCAGAGCGCTCCACCCAGAGCGTCCGCTCGCTCTCCTGCAGACTACAGATGAGTCCGGGTCGGATGAGCGGCGCCGCTCGCTGACGGGGGGGCCAGGCGCCTCATTTGTACCCCCGGCGAGCTTTTCTCTCCAAAAAACCCAAATTGGATCCATTTTGGAAGAAGGCTGGGTGTCGTGATCAGACCCGACTGCATGGAGATTTTTCCTTTTTTGTTTTTTTACCCCCCCCCGCCCAGCGGAGCGGTGTGAAAATAAGCCGTAATGTGACCCAAAAAAAATGGGAGTCGAGCACGAGACGGACTACAGACGGAGAGAGGGAGGGAAATGATCCAGACTCAGATTACTCGCCCTTTTTTTTTCTCTCTCTCTCTCTACATTTCAAGAATATTCCATCTTCCATTGTAGCATCCAGATAGATATTTTTTTTTTGGGGCCTGAAGGAAGTAACGAAGACCGAATCTCATTTCGGGTCCCTCTTTTCTTCTTCTTTTTTTTTCTCCAACAATCACACAGAGGCGCTTCATTCGTCACCCGGGTCGCCCCCTCGTCCTGAGTTCTGCTTGATGTTTAACTCCACGTGTCTGAGGCCGGAGAGGGAAACACAGCAAGTGCCGGGGATTCAGAAATGTTTCATTTCTCACCGTCGACCAAAGGGAACGGGCCCGGCCGGCTCCACGTGTCCCCGGACCAGCAGGATGGATGCTGCTTTTTGCAGCAGTGAGGGGGTCGTTATTTAAAAAAACAGAACACTAACCCCACCCACTCCGCCCGCCCAGCCTCCACACCTCTCACTCAGCCTCGCGGTACATTTCAGCAGCCGAATAATGAGAAGAACACAACGGCCATCCTTCAGAAAACCAGAGGCGGGACAGCGGCGCCGCCGCAGTGACACCAACAGTAATCACTTTAGTGGAGCCACGATCCCCATGGGCAAATTTATATATATATACACAACATTTATAAAATATAACATAATAATATATAAATATATACACATATATATATAGAAATATATACAAATATATATATATATATGAAATATAATATTTAATAATATAAACATATACACATATATATATATCGAAATATATATAAAATATAATATATAAATATATACACATATATATAATATATATAAATATATATATACAACTATATATATATAATATATTATGTAATAATATATAAATATATACATATATATATATATTGTTGCTTTTTTCTGTCCAAAGCTCCCAACGATCTCACTGATAACAAGTTTAAAAAGCCAACATAAAAAAATATGTAATAGTTGGAAACGTCCAGGATGAGCCGGTTTTATTTTTGTCTGAAGAACAAATTATGAGTCTGTTGAAACTTGAAACTAAGAATACGTGAGAATAATTAATGGTTACGACGCCAAGGAGTTACTTTTGGAAAGAGGGAGGATGTTAAATTGGTCGGCAAAATGATTGTAAGAGATTAAATATTCTACTGGGTCAGTGTAGACAGAATAATGTGAACGCCTCTATTTAGTCACAACCTGCCGCAACCAACTTATTATTCAGTTAATACTTTAAAATAAGAGTTTTATCGTAATATATGTAATATTTGTGCTTTAATAGTCTCTGTAAGATTAAATAGTATTAAAAAGCTAACAGAGAAAACCACAGATGACCCAAAAACTTTTTTAAACTAACAATAAAAAATGAATTAAAGTATTTCTGTTATTATAACCCGTATATTTTTTAAGCAACATACGGACGTTTCCACCGTTTTTTCTCAATGAACTCACAATCGACGCCGCGAGTCGTGAGTGCGTCTGCCAAAACAGATTAGCGTGTCGGTTTGTCAAAGCGTCTTAATTAGATATGGTTTCATCTCACGTGCATTAATTACATTCATGATATCAACTTTTCAGCCTCCAATCTGTTCCTTGTTGACCCCCCCCCCCCCCCCCCCCACACACACACACTTCACCCCCCGCAGGGTGTTATTGCCTGCAGTGATACAGGATGCAGCAGTTGGGTTGTATTTGAGTGTGTGTGTGTGTGTGTGTGTGTGTTTGGCTTTATGGAGACAATGCCATGTGTAATTAAATTGAAAAGCAGGGGGGGCCGAAAACGACATCCAGGGCCACCTGGGGGGACGAGAGACAATTAAGGTATAGGAGAGAAAAGGGACAGAGAGAGAGAGAGAAAGAGAAAGAGCGGGATGAGAAGAATGAGATGAGGAGAGAGTGATGGACGGACGGGGGAGACCAAGTGAGAGGTGGGAGAGAAAGAGACATACAAAGAAGGAGAGGGAGAGAGGAGAGGGGCGGGGGTGAGGAGAGAGAGAAGCGTGATGTAATGGGAGAAAGAGGAGTTGATAAAATGAGGAGATTCAGAAGGAGAAAGAGACCGGAAATATAGAGAGTTTACATCCATGTTTGACCAACATGGCGTTGATTAGTCGAGTATGGATTGTAGTTCTGGTTTGTTTCTGTGAGGTCGCCGTGACCTTTGACCTCCACAATCTAACCAATTCATTTTTGTCTCCAATGCAATTGAAACCAAATCCCCTCAAAGTGATCGAGTGTCAATGTGACTTCAACTAAAGCAGTTAAAAAGGTTTTAAAGTTCGCTCTGTTCATTTTACAGCCAGAGAAGAAACTTACAAACTTTTTACAGAACACCTGCGACTGTAATCGCCTTGTGGTCCTGAGACGAAGAGTATCGACAGTGTGACCGTCACTAACCCCCCAAACCGCTGACATTTTCTTATGTACAACATTTCTACACTCAAATAAACAATCATCAAATGCAAAGAGAGTTATTTAACAACATGTTTGAGGAGTTTATTAAGTGTTTCCGGCCCTTTAAGAGGGCGGCCATGATGCTGATGAGTTCGACACCCCTGCCTTAGAAGGACGAAGCCGCCGACTGTTCCCTCTTTCTGTCGATTTCAATTGTAATCCAGTTTATTTTATATAAGCCCAACATCACAAATTGGCCTCAGGGGGCTTCACAACCCGTACACATACGACATCGCATTGGATACAAGCGAGCTCCGAGAAGGTACAAGAGACGAGCAAGTCGTCTCATTCGAGAAGCCGATCAAACTCCCCGGTACGATGTCAGTCGGGAACGTGCCGAGGGAGCGGGGCCATTAACCCCCCCCACCCCCCCCCCCCCGCTCCCATCGGCGTGGGAAGCAACATGCGGTACGTGGGTGTGATTCTCCACGGAGGCCTACGTCGTCTGGATCGGGCTTGCATGTAATCGCAGTTCCTTTTTACACATGTGGACGCGCTCGGAATAAATGGTGTGTGTGTGTGTGTGTGTGTGTGTGTGTTCTGGGGTTGCTTCATGCGACGCATTCTCACGGGCAGCGCGGGGCGTTTTTCCAGCTCACGGCACATTTTAAATCAGCGTGGTGTTGTTTCTCACTGCAGTCCTGCACAAGGAAACATGTCTTTTGTAAAGAGAAAAGAGTTCCATTTCTTTTGATAGTTTATTTAGAAATAAGGGGAAACGATAGATATTTAAATAGAAAAAGACACAGAGTAGCTGGTGAACAACGTGGAGCGATAAGCAGAGGAAGAGACGAGGTGTTTCACGCGGGGGTTGGTGGAGACCAAAAACAGAGATAAACTAGAACGGGCACTCGGTAGAGCGCATACCTTCGCATATCACAAGATTAGGCATTGAATTATGAACATTTTGGCATTAGTTGCAGGCCAATTGGATAAAAATCGACCGTGATATGGTAAAAAGAAGATGTTGACCTTTTCATGACCTTGACCTTTGACCCGATCGATCCCCAAATCTAATCAAATGGTCCCCGGATAATAACCAATCATCCCACCAAATTTCATGCGATTCGGTTTAATACTTTTTGAGTTATGCGAGTAACACGCATACAAATAAATAAATAAATACACGGCGATCAAAACATTACCTTCCGCATTTTCAATGCGAAGGTAAAAAGAGACAATATGGGACACACACACGACTCCATGTGACTAGTTCATGTGGAATTTGGCGATACAAGTTCATATTGTCACGAGATCTGAGCATCTTTGTCTCGTGAAAGTATTGCATGGATGTCTACGGGAAAGCGACCCTACCTCTCACGTGATTTATTATCATCAGTACACGTCGTAGACACGAGTTTAGGGTCTCGGTGTATATAAGATACAGCATCTCTACGTCACTCCTGATCATCACATTCCAAATACGGTGACCTCTGGTCATTGGTTTGCAAAAAACAACAACATGGCGACTGCCGGAATCCAAGATGGCGACGGCAAAATCGCCGAACTAGAGGCTTTAAACCGACGTGACGACGTCCACCTCTGGTCTGTGTGTTTATTACCATGACAGTATGGAAATACATTTATAACTTACAACATAGTAGAACGATATTATTACCATGCACATAACACTTTGAGGTAATCAGAAAATGACGGGAAGTAATTCAGTTAAATAACTTTGATGTTGTTGTGGATTAGTTTGGAAATTGTTTAAATTACCGTCCCGATTCGGCCAATCAAAGCAGAGAGAGAAAAAGACTCAACCGGCTCACAGATTACTTCGCAACTATTTTTTAATCCTCAACAACTGAGCCCAAAAAAACCAACGTCTGCCACGTTTTGATGCTGGACCGACTTCCGAGCGTGAACTCTTAACTCGGCGTACGTGACACTTCCCGAGCCTCCTGGCCCTCATCCTGCTTCTGTCCAGCATCAACGATCATTCCTCTTATGGATCCACACTTATACGACATTTCAGGTCCTCGGGATAACGCATTCAGGCCTTCAGGTCAAATCTATCACCCGGACGTTGAGTTTAAACGGTAAATACCAACAGTTCAGTAGATTTTTACGAAACGTTTGTCGAAAGCATTAAAAGTCACAGCATTAGCAGTTTAATGAAGATAATATGCCATCTGTTGTTTGTCCGGATCGTGTAATCTCCAATGAGCGATGGACGTTTCATCGTAAATACAACACAGTCACGCGATATCTCACCAATGTACGATTGCCTTGAATGAAACACAACGGGATTACGGGACGCTCAGAGCTGCAGGCGACGGGTTTACATCCTCTGAATTGACGCATTTGCTGAAACTCTTCCTACCCTGGCAACCCACGACCCTCCACATCCACTCTAAGCGTTGATTGGCCAACAGCCGGAGTACTTGGAGGTACAGCAACATTTCTTTGAACTTTTCTCTCAGGCTCTCTTTCATCATTCTTTGCACAACTTCCATCACTTTTTTTGTTCTTTTTCTTTTAAATATGCAACGGAGTGCAACACCACGAATGCTATTCAGAAAGAAACTGAGAAATGAGAAGAGGCATCGGGTATACCTCGAGATAAAGGAGGCTGCAATGGTGGGATTTGCTTTGTTTATGTGAAGCACACTGAGGCTCAAGATTATCAGATGTACAACCGGTCCATGCGGGAAGCAGCCACAGGGTGCTGTGGTGAGACCTTTACCTTGGCCAATGGCCTCCATGGGCACCTGCAGTGTCGAGAAGCCTTCTTGACAGATCCTTAACCTTTTAACCCTCCTGTTACCTTTCGGGTCAATTTGACCCCATTCAATGTTTAATGTCGGTGTTCCATGGGGTCAATTTGACCCGAGGCTGTTTTTCACTGTGCCAAACATATAAGAAATATCAACTTTTTTTTATATTTAAAGGGCTATTTAGGTAGTCAACAAACAAACATAAAGTACCTCACACTTAAACTTGGGAAACAATATTAATTCTAATAATTTTCTGGAGTTTTTAATTGCTGGGGTCAAATTGACCCCAAGGGTAAAATATGTTAGTAAATGTGAAGGTAACAGGAGGGTTAAGCACCAAGCTTTTTTTAGGCCTCTGCTCCGAAAATGGCATCCCCAAACTAAAAAGGCTGTATCTCTGCAACCACTAGGGCTACTTTAATCATTTTTTTTATTTTTATATTTTGTTTAGACGTGTAGATATCAGACTATATGTTACTGGGTAAGAGTAAATGAAGATGGCACACAGAAAAAATATTAAAATGTCAGGTCCGAATTGAAAAAAAGATCACTTCCAGGATGATTATATGTTTGGAATGAGGCAGTGGAAACGTTTAAAACTCTCACAAATCATATTAAAATATGTTCATATTCTCCCTGCAAAGTTTGACTTGGAAAAAAGTGAAGCAGAACAAAAATAGAGAGGTTTTAGTAAAAGAAAAACAAAAATGTGTGATGGCGGCCATTTTGGTGGCCATTTTGGCAAATTTAGATTTGAATTTTCTAATGTAATTATTATTAGCATATTTCTTTGACATCATCATCGAATAGAGAACATATTCTAAAAAGTTCAATCAAAACAGTTTTGTATATTTTGCAATAGATGATTGAACAACATCCGGTGAGTCTATATATATATATATATAATATTTATTTATATAAATACAATAATTCACCATCAGGACTGATTGATTATGTGAAGGTGGTAAATTTGACTCTTTTAAGTTTGACATAATATAATGTGTGTGGATGCAATTGTGACTGTAAGCCTCTGATGCTGCGCCCGTGTCGGTGCTAACGACTACTTTGGGTGAAATGGTGTCTGTGGCAGCGGGGGGTGTTTAGGCTCGGCTGCTGAGTGGGTGGAGCGGGGGTGTGGTTCAGGGAACTGTGTCTGATTGTCATCAGCTGGACTGATTACCAATCTGATTGGTAATCAGTCCAGCTGATGATATGTGTTTGTGTATCTGAGGCTGTCTCCATAAAGGAGGTGGACGGACAGAAGAGCGGGAGTCAGGGTGGAGAGCAGAGACACAGTCTGCGGTGGCAATAAAAGTAATTACCAACTATCCCTCTGGATGCTCAGTCCTTATTGGTGCTTAGGGGGGGAGAAACCTACTGGTGACGGCAACCCGCTTGTCACACTGGAGCCCAACGTGGGGCCCTTTTTTTTGTTGGGAAAAAAACAACAACAACAACAACAACAAAAAAAGCACATGGAGAGCATCCAGCAGCACCCAGATCAGCCAACCCAGCCATGGATCCAGCTGGGGCAGATGCTGGGGAGGATAGCAGCGATGTTGCAGGACCAAGCGGAAGCAGGCCGGCAGACACTGGGGAAGCTCCTGGCCCAGGCAGAGGAGCAGACGCGTGCCCTGGAACGGCTCGCCGCCCAGACAGCTGCGGCCACACCTGTAGCTTCCCCCTTGGCGGGGGTGGCACTCCAAAAAATGACAGCGGGGGACGACGCGCAGTCATTCCTAGAAACTTTTGAGACGGTGGCGGAGGCATGCGGCTGGCCAGCGGGGGAGTGGGCAATTCGCCTCCTGCCCCTGCTCACCGGGGAGGCGCAGACTGCGGCCCTGGGGCTTCCCCCAGCAACACGATACAGTTACGCGGACATGCGAAAGGCGGTGATGGATCGGCTGGGTCTGTCTCCGGAGGATCACCGGCGGAGGTTTCGCGAGGCCACGATGGGGCCCGACGACCGGCCGTTTGCATACGCGCAACGGCTGAGGGACGCCGCGACAAGGTGGCTGCAGCCCGGGAACACAGAAGGGGCGCAGGCGGCGGTGGAGAAGGCCGTCGTGGAGCGGTTCGTGGAGGGGCTGCCGACCGGAACAGCAGAGTGGGTCCGCTGTCACGGCCCCACGTCGCTGGAGGACGCCATCACACGGGCGGAGGACCACCTGGCGGTGCACCCCGGCGGGCAGGTGGACAGCGACGGCGCACTGGCTCCGGCCAGGCCGATGCAGGCCCTGACGCGACCCATACCGGCCCCAATAAACACCGGCACCCTTCCCAACCCTCAGGTAGTCCCTCAAACACCAGGGCAGGAGTGTTGGAGGTGCAGGCAGCCCGGACACATCCGGTGGGAGTGTCCGCTGATGGAGGTGGGCCAGGTGATCCGGGTTGCCGGCTCTCCAACACCCTCCCCAGGTCCGGGAGCGACATACCGCGTACCGGTAAGATATACATCAGGCAATGGTGGATTCCGGCTGTACACAGTCTATGATCCACCAGAGCCTGGTTCGACCAGGGGCATTGGTGGAGGCATTGTGGGTGAAGATAAGGTGTGTGCATGGGGACATTCACGAGTATCCCATAGTGTCAGCGGAAATTAGACAAGCGGGTTGCCGTCACCAGTAGGTTTCTCCCCCCCTAAGCACCAATAAGGACTGAGCATCCAGAGGGATAGTTGGTAATTACTTTTATTGCCACCGCAGACTGTGTCTCTGCTCTCCACCCTGACTCCCGCTCTTCTGTCCGTCCACCTCCTTTATGGAGACAGCCTCAGATTCACAAACACATATCATCAGCTGGACTGATTACCAATCAGATTGGTAATCAGTCCAGCTGATGACAATCAGACACAGTTCCCTGAACCACACCCCCGCTCCACCCACTCAGCAGCCGAGCCTAAACACCCCCCGCTGCCACAGTGTCAAACTATTATCACCAAGTAAAAACCAATTAACACGGTACCGTTGTGCAGAAAGCTTCCACATTCATCAGCTAAAGATCAGATCTCCTGAAAGTATTTTTATTCTTCATTTTTTTTAAACTGGAAAGTAAAAAAAAAAGCTCATAAAAAGACAACTGTGATTGTGCACGGGCATGTTTTCAGTCGCCCCGTTAGCGTTGCTCGGCAGCCAAGGCTGCTCGGCGGCGGCGGGCCGTCACCGGGGGAATAGCGCCGGGGCTTCTGCTGCTCGGCAGAAATTCCATTATCACTTGAGAGAAGACGAGCAGTGCAAACGCTGCAGGAGGAGAAAACCTTGAGCTTTGCAAAAGGGTTTACCCCCCCACCCCCCCCGCCTCCTCACTTTTTTTCCTGTACAATAATCTATCTGAAAGACACTCGAGGTTGTTTGAGTTTGTATTCACGTCGCGGCGGCTTTTCCTGGAGGCCACGACGAGAAAGAAAGAAACAACACACACAAAAAATGCCGGTTTTTTTGTGTCAATATATTAACGATACGTGAAGCACAAACTGACCCAAGTACAAGATGACCGGTCCGAGAGGATGAGAGAAGAGCTGCTCCATTAAAGTTATTGGAAAGGAATGATGCCTTGAATTTATGAATCGCTAGAAAAGATATTTAAATGATTAAAATGCCCGTCTGAACATGGAAGAGAAGTGTTCCAAACACGTTGACCTCGATGCGGGTGATCGGAGTCATGGACCGTATTTCAGCTGCATTGTGGACGAAAAGCATTCAGAGAGCTCGATGATGTTCCAGGGCTGGAATAAAGCTATTTTATCAATATTAGAAGATGTTTGTATCAAACCACAGACAAAGGCAGGTAGTAAGCGTGTTGATTCTCGGCGAACTAAACCAGAAGGATTCACGACCGCTCAGTGGAGTCCGATGCATCTTCTGCAGGATTGCCCATGAAGGTCAACTCGTTTCACGAGAGCCACGCCTCCACTTCTAAGCTTGTTGTCACGGTCTTCATGAAAGGGGCTCTGGTTTCATCATTCAAAGGTGTTCACGTTTCAAATTTGGTAACTGGATACAATTTGAGTGGGAGGACAGAGATCAGAAGTTACGAATGGCGGATCGTCTTTGTGGAAATGGGGTCGGCCGACGTTGAAGCGAGAGGAACAAAAATCTCAAGAATGCACACAATGTAGTGTGTCGAGTAATATTGAATGTGAAACTCCACAGTGGACCTTTCGCTTCCTTGGCGGAGGTCACGATCATCTCACAACATTCACAGATCCGCATTTCACCTCCTTCAAACATGCCTCCTGCTTCAAGCCGGAATACAAGAGTGAAGAACTGACACTGCACTGACATCTACGCCGTCTTCAGTTCTGCATCCTGAGCGGAAGAAAACAAATGGACGCGCGTCTGCCGTCAGTTAAGAAACACTTTCATAGAGAGAGAGAGGGCTGACCTCAGGTAGCGAGGGTACCGCATCAACCCTCCCTTCACTTGGCTGGACACCGTTGTCCAATGAGGGACGGGGCAGTGACTCCATATGGGGATACATGTACGGTGTTCCACAAGAGAGACGGATGTACCGTTGGAGCTGGAGTCATCGTGTCTGCATAACTTTTGGGCGTCATGCATTCTATTCAACTTTAATTTCAAAAGAGAATAAATAAGAGAAGAAATCTGCTTTTACCAGCTGCGCTGAATGACGAGGCATCTGGATGATTTCTATATGAATACTATAGTAAACAATGTGTAAGGGCAGGTGTTGTACCACTGTGTAAAATACTCAAAACAGGCGGAAGAAGAGTTTCCAGAGCGTGAAAAAGCATCGAAGAGGAAAAAGCGTTCAGAAGCTGAATGCACGCAATTTCATCCAAAGGTTTTATCGTCTCGAATGGGAAAAATCGACTAATCACATGTTTCAAATCGTGGGTACGGATACCAAAATAAGAGGGATTCAGTTATATTTGATTGAGGCCCACAGTTTCTTCAAAACTAATGTTATTTCCCCTGAGAATGAAACTTTGAAATCTGCTTTGTTGCATTGGAAAGATCGCATCTCCAAGGCTATCCATATTTGTTATCAACCTGACAGCGACATCATCCTGACAACGAGTGCTGCATACATTTCTTTTGACCCTCCGAGAAAATACGTGCGGCTAAAGAAAAGTGTCAGGAAAAAAAAGAAAGAAATCTGGACAAGTTTCCCTTTGACAAATAAAAACTGCTGCCGCTCGATGGCCACATCATAGAAACCGGCTCACGCACATCCTGGTATCAACGCAGCCCGGGGCCACAGTGGCCCGATGGGTACATCCACGATAACAGAGACTTTCACATCAAGACGTTATCCGAGCCGGACGAGATATCTCGTCCCACGACTCCTAATTATAACCCAGGCGAGGGGAAAAGAAATCTAGAAAGGTGATAAAATGGAAGAGGTGATAGCAATCCCTGAAATCTGACAAGCTACACTGTCGCTTTATCGTATCGCAGCTCGGAGGTGAAGAATAAGGATGTCTTGCTGCCTTACTACTGTACTGCAGCAAAATATTAACAACAATGATGTTAATAATGATAACATCTTGCTGGGGGACGATGGCTGAGCTTTGGAGAAAAGCCAGATGGCTTTGAGCAGAAATAGGCGGCGGAGGGAGGGAGGGAGGTTTTGGGAGGGGTTGTGAAGACCGGCGGTTTCCCTCAGGAGGCCCAGCGATAGAGTCTAGATCCTGAATAAAAGGCAGCTTCAGGCACATAAAAAACATCACGCTAAAGCCTTGGCGCTTTGCCTCGCCAGCAGACTGAATTTTTTTTTAAATACGATGAAAAAAAAAGCCAGGGAGGTGACCGGTGGATAAACTGGCATTAAGCTGCCAGCGGTCCACTCAGAAGCTACATCTGTGGGACCGATTCAAAGGATAAGAGGGAGATATTTCTTCACCCCGGAGCCCCCACTGTATCCAATGTCTGGCTTTTACCTACAGGGCCGAGCAATTTCTGAGGTATTGAGTGTCAACAACAGGTTCGGGGATGAAGGAGTTCACTATCGTTGATACATTTTCTGTGTTGACTGAAGACAGAGGTAGAGGTAGAGTCTGGAAGATGGATTTAAAGGAAGAAAAGAACCTTGAAATGCTTAAAAAATCTGATATCTGTGGTGGAGTTTTTATACCAGTTTTTTCCTGGACCCAGTTTGTTTTTGGGTGGCGTATTGTTTATTGTTTAATTACCAATTCAATGAACAGTAGATAAACACCAACACATATTAATGCTGTTAATTGTTGCTTTGGTCCAGCTTTAAATCCTGTGTTGAATCTACATGTTTCTGGAATGACTTACAGATCCACACAACGTAAGTTAATGCTATTATGTAGCGTAACAATGTAGCAACGTAACCGATCGGATCCAAACAACGTAACCCATCATCGTAACCCTTCGTTGTATCCTAACATCGTAGCCTAACATCGGATACTGTCATTAAAACATATTATTGTATCGCAACATCGGAAGCTAACATGGGAACCTAACATCGTATCCTGACATCGGAACCTAACATCATATCTTAACATCGGAACCTAACATCGTATCCCAACATCGGAACCTAACATCGTATCCCAACATCGGAACCTTACATCGTATCCTAACATCGGAACCTAACATCGTATCCCAACATCGGAACCCAATATCGGAAGCTAACATCAGAACCTAACATCATATCTTAACATCGGAACCTAACATCGTATCCCAACATCGGAACCTTACATCGTATCCCAACATCAGAACCTAACATCATATCCCAACATCGGAACCTAACATCGTATCCTAACATCGGAACATTACATCATATCCCAACATCGGAACCTAACATCGGAACCCAATATCGGAAGCTAACATCAGAACCTAACATCATATCTTAACATCGGAACCTAACATCGTATCCCAACATCGGTACCCAATATCGGAAGCTAACATCAGAACTTAACATCGTATCCCAACATCGGAACCTTACATCGTATCCCAATATCGGAACCTAACATCATATCCCAACATCGGAACCTAACATTGTATCCCAACATCGGAACCCAATATCGGAAGCGAACATCAGAACCTAACATCATATCTCAACATCGAAACCTAACATCGTATCCAAACATCGGAAGCTAACATCGGAAGCTAACATCGTATCCCAACATCGGAACTATAAAGAAACAACTTTGCAGACCTTCTTCTATAACCTTGCAAAGTGTAACATGCTGAACAATGTTGTGTAAAAAGCATAAAGTCGTTATACCAAATAACGCATGCAATTTGGTGCGATGATTGGTTATTATCCGGGGACCATTTGATTAGATTTTGGGATCGATCGGGTCAAGGTCATGAAAAGGCCCAAATCTTCTTTTTACCTCTACAGGAGGGAGGTCAACCTTCTGACCACGTGGTGCGGAGTCAACAACCTCCTGCTCAACAACAGCAAGACCAAAGAGATCGTTGTTGACTTCCGGAAAGGCCACACCCATCACCCACCACTGACCATCAACGGTGCGGACATTGAGCAGGTCAGCAGCACCAAATTCCTGGGGGTGGACATCAGTGAGGACCTCTCGTGGACAGCCAACACTACATCGCTGGCAAAGAAAGCACAGAGGCGCCTCTACTTCCTCCGGAAACTGAGGAAAGCAGGGAGCCCCCCATCCATCATGTGCACCTTCTACCGCGGCACCATCGAGAGCATCCTGACCAAATGCATCACTGTGTGGGGCGGAAGCTGCACAGACCACAGCAGGAAAGCCCTGCAGCGCATAGTGAAGGCAGCTGGAAGGATCATGGGTGCCTCACTCCCCTCCCACCCCTGCAGGCCATATGCCACACCCGCCTCACCCCCAAACGGACCTCGATTGTGAGTGACCCTGCCACCCCTCACACGGTCTCTTCAGCCTCCTGCCCTCTGGGAGGAGGTACCGGAGCCTCCGGGCTCACACCGCCAGGCTGTCCAACAGCTTCATCCACCAGGCTGTCAGGAAGCTGAACTCTCTCCCCATCCTCCC
The DNA here is from genome assembly GCF_029220125.1 of Pseudoliparis swirei. Taxonomy (NCBI): domain Eukaryota; kingdom Metazoa; phylum Chordata; class Actinopteri; order Perciformes; family Liparidae; genus Pseudoliparis; species Pseudoliparis swirei. Next base: position 3,911,750 of record NC_079395.1, read on the forward strand.
ACTCCGTCCTCTTTCAGACTCACATGTCTGAATGCTGCTAGCACAATTTATGTTGTCTATATGTTTACATGTTTTTTTACTATTTTTGCACTTTATGTTGTCTATGCACTCTATGTTGTCTATATGTTGCACAATTCACTTTATGTTGGACAGAAAAGAAACGCAATTTCGATCTTCTGTATGTTTGCACATATGGAAAATTGACAAATAAAACTGACTTTGACTTTGACTTTGACTAACCCACAAAAATGATAATAACAATAACGGTCATTTCCTCTGACGAATGCAAACGAATACATCGCATCCTTGTTCTGCAGAAACGTACCACGCCGACATTTTACTCGGGGAAACAAATCGCAAAATGGTGTCATTTCAGAGGGAATTATCGAAATGTGTCTCTCTCTTTCTCCTCTGCTGCTTTTTCACAGCCGAGAAGCTTCTGCTGCCCATCGGCCCTCAGCGAGCGACACACTGATGTGATCTGACACTGAGCTGTGTGTGTGAGGTCTGCACACACACACACACACACACACACACAATCTGAGAAGACAAACAATACCTTTTGTGATAGACACAAACTGATCGTTACGTGATATGATGTATTTGATTTCCTCCATCAATATTTAAGCTCTGGAAATCTAATGAATTCATCCGTTCCCGTCCGTGGTGTTTCCTTGCGATGACTTCTGACCGTCGTCATCTATCATTCACGAGACCGCCGCATCCTCCAGAGCTGCTATGAATTCAAGTAATGGCGTCTCGCGTCTGGACCGATCGGCGTCCGGCGAGGAGCTTCTGGCAAACGGCTCAACGTTCAAGAGTTCAGCATCGCTGCTGCAAACAAACTCCGAGAGCATCGTCTCACCGAAAGAAGAGCAGAGAACGACATTTTAAAGCTTCTCCCGATGGGGAAGGTGTCTTCGCTCTACCTCCATCTGCCTGATGGATCGTGGAGGTCTGGATTGTGGAGGTCTGGATCGTGGAATATGCAGACTACCAACTATTCATACACTCTGTCAGATTCATTACCTTCGCATTGAAAATGCGGAAGGTTATGTTTTGATCGCCGTGTATTTATTTATTTATTTATTTGTATGCGTGTTATTCGCATAACTCAAAAAGTATTAAACCGAATCGCATGCAATTTGGTGCGATGATTGGTTATTATCCGGGGACCATTTGATTAGATTTTGGGATCGATCGGGTCAAGGTCATGAAAAGGCCCAAATCTTCTTTTTACCAATTCATATCCATTTTTTACCAATTTATATCCAATTGGCATGCAACTAAATATTGGCATGCCAAAATGTTCACAATTCAATGCCCAATCTTGTGATATGCGAAGGTATGCGCTCTACCGAGTGCCCGTTCTAGTTGAATGGGTTTTAACTCTAATGTTTCCTTCTGGTCACATGACCTCTATTGTTCTGTCCATCCTGGAGAGGGATCCTCCTCTGTTGCTCTCCTGAAGGTTTCTTCCCTTTTTCCCCCGTGAAGGGTTGTTTGGGAGTTGTTCCTGATCCGATGTGAGGTCAAAGGTCAGGGATGTCTCTGTGTACAGATTGTAAAGCACTCTGAGACAAATTTGTAATTTGTGAAAATGGGCTATACAAATAAACTGAATTGAAGTCGCTCTTCTGTGATTGACGGGAGGTTCAACCAACCACCTGCCCAGTATCACCTGACAGCGTCTGACCCTTCGGCAAAGGTTCTGGTTAATTAGCCCTTGAAGGTTTTTGTTTTTTTACATGGTAAAGATGGATAATGTTTAACTCTTCATTCTTTCTCCTCATTATTTCTCATCTTAGTGCATTGTTGAATTGAAAATGATTCCTTTAATAATACCTTGCAAATGGACCTGAACTAGCGCTTTAACACTGACTGTTATTCACCCATTCACACACTGATTGGGCGTGGGCTGCCACGCAAGGTGCCACCTGCCCATCACAAGTGTTCAATCAGGGGCCTCGGGCCCCCGGGCCTCTGATTGAAGGACCCTCTCCATCTCGGAGCCACAGTCAATGTGTCTAATGAAGAGTGAAAACATCCACGGCTTTGGCAGATCTGTTCCACGGATCTTTCTCCGGCATTTTCAACCGCGCATGTGTGTGTGTGTGTGTGTGTGTGTGTGTGAGTCTGTGTGAGTGTGTGTGTGTGTGTGTGTGTGTAAAAGAGAGAGAGAGATCAGGCTGCAAAGTCGGCCGCAGCCCAAGGTGACCTCATTACCGACATTTGTTCCGCTTGTCGCTGCAAATCCCACACCGTGTCCGTCAAGATCCGGCACGCACACACACACTCACTCACACGCACACGCACGCACACTCACACACACACACACAACGTGCACCGCATGGCCACGGCGGCCGGTAACCCGCGGTGGGGGTGGGGGGGGGGGGACGCAGAGCTGATGCCTCCTGATCTGTGATAACCCGCCCGCCCCCCTTTCTCGTCAACACCACATCGTCGGCGGGACCGACTCTGGGTTTATCTCAGGGTCTCGACCCGGGCGGCTGACCTCGTTTAACGGGTTTGATCTCGGGGGCCAGTAAAGAGGACAGTGATCTACCATGTAGGCAGTCACGATATACGGCACGATTTTTGTGTTATTACTACAATAAATCCCCTCTTTGAAACAGATTGTAAAAGCCATTGTTGTGTGGTCCTGATGCTGAGCGTCTTCTCTTTTCATGGAGGATCTCAAGTGAGATATGGAGATTCATGTTGTTTTTGAACTCGGGCCGAGGCTCCGTCTCATCGACAGGAAGAGGACAGCAGATGTGATACGGCGGGAGACACATCAGAGAAAAATCTATCCGATAAACATCTTCATAATCATCAATGTGACGAACTTCTATCGTCTTCTATTTGTTCCTCCGTTGTCTTCGTACCGTGTTCACGCCAGGTGGACGAAAAATTCGATTTTTAACGTTAATCCAGGTTTGAGAAATTGTTATCCGACGTTCAAAAAGAAGGAGGGGGGAGAGAAGAAGAAGAAGAATCCCCACTTCCTGCTCCCCCATGGAAGCCAACCCTCTCCTCCTCCATCGCTCTCCATTCTTTGTAAACTCGTCGTTGGCCGTTGCTATGGGAACGATGACGACGCTCCAGAAGCTTCCTTCATTCCCGCCGTGTTTCGTCTCTTCGGTCCTGAACCGTGAACGGGGGAAACGGTTCCACGAGGAACGGCGTGAGAAATATTCTGGAGTTGTTTTTTCCGCGCCGGTGCTCCGCTGAGCGGCGGCCGGCCGAGCGGAGGACCCGCGGGCCGCCGGCGCCGCTCGGCCAGAACTCCTCCAGGAGTTCAGTTCGGGAAGGAGCCGGCTCCCGCTCTCTACTTCCTGACTGACGTTTGTGGAACGCCGGCCTCGACCCACGGACCTCTGAAGCGTTTGATCGGCCGGCTCTTTCTCAGAGGAGAACTTCCAGAACATTCTGGGTCTCCGATACAGAAGCCGAGCGTTTAACGCCTCGTGTGCTGGAACGGCTGCTATTTAAGAAATACATTAAAAAAATATATAATAACAATATACCACCGTGTGAACATGAGGAGAGGGCGGAGACATCGTGACGTCACCCATAGCGACCTGTCAATCTCAGTAAGCCCCGCCCCTAAAGCCTTCCCTGCTTTATGGTCTGTTTGACTGTAAATGACCATAAAGTAGAAGACTTGAAACTAGAGACTGAGACATAAACTCATGTTTACAATGTTTACTGAGGGAATACATCAAGAGAGAAGTAGAGTCACTATATAGACTTCTATACAACCAGAGGAGCCCCCTGGTGGTCAGGAGAGAGAATGCAGCTTTAACACATGAAGCATAGACTTCTATACAACCAGAGGAGTCGCCCCCTGGTGGTCAGTAGAGAGAATGCAGCATCAACACATGAAGCATAGACTTCTATACAACCAGAGGAGTCGCCCCCTGGTGGTCAGGAGAGAGAATGCAGCTTTAACACATGAAGCATAGACTTCTATACAACCAGAGGAGTCGCCCCCTGGTGGTCATGTTTATAATGTTTACTGAGGGAATACAACAAGAGAGAAGTAGAGTCATTTTTTTCACTCGGCAGAACCGTAAAGTTGCCCCCTGCAATATACGTGACAAGAGAATGTGTCAAACACATCCAGTGCTCCAACGGAGGCAACGCGCTCTATGTGTGTGTGTGTGTCTGTGTGTGTGTGTGTGTGTGTGTGTGTGCGTGTTGCTGTTGGAGGCATCCAGTTAACTGTCGAACATATCTGCCTTGGCAGAGACATTATGCAGAACTTGGTCCCGTGCCAACCGGCAGTGGAGCGGGAGGAGTGTGTGTGTGTGTGCGTGTGCGTGCGTGTGCGTGTGCGTGTGTGTGCACTGGGCTGGCAAAAAAGACAGGAAGCCGCAGTAGGAGAGGTGAACATGTGTGTCAGGCTGCTCTCTCATTCTCAGCAGCTGGTAGTCGTGATGCGACGGCCACCAGCGTCTGGAGGAACGCGGCTTACAAAAAGCACACACACACACACACACACACACACACACACACACACACACACACACACACACACACACACACACACACACACACACACACACACACACACACACACACACACACACACACACACACACACACACACACACACAGTTCCTGCTGTTGATGCTGAATTAGGCCGGGTATCAAACCCACGACACCAGCAGTTGAGTCGGGGCTGATGTTTCTGTGGCATTTAAAGCTTTTTAATGGATTTGATTGTAATTTAAAAAATAATCTTTCTTCTAAAAAGTTTATTAATGTCCTCAGTGTACAAAAAAAAGTACAAATTCCTGCCCTTGAATTATGAATTGTGAAGATACAACAAGGTACCACTTCTGTCGAGTTATTCTCAACGCCTGACATCCGAAGGTTGGGACTATGACCTCATCCGGAAAGCATCGCGCCATCAAATTATATTAAATTATAATCTAATGTGACTATATTTATGTATGTATATTATGGTGAATATCTAGAGACGTATCATTCGGGCTTTTGGATGTTTTTATTTTCACTCGTGTGAGAGCATCCTTGTGTGACAGTTGAATGTGTTTGGAGGTTTTTTTAATCTTTTGCTTTTGAGGGTTTTCGGGTTTATTTATTTATTGTTCGAAATTATATTTTCGGACGATATCCGCACACGTAACGTCATTTTTAACACAGAAAACTTGAACGACTTTGATTTTGTTGCTTCATTCACGGTGAAAACGGAAGTTCATTTTGAAAAGACTTTTGCAGGAAGACCGGCGAGAAGAAAAAAAGTAACTTTTTGTCAGATATTATTTGAATGTCTGCACGAGGATGCGTCTAAAAAGACTTCCAGGGGCCGCTCATAGGGGTCCACGGGATCCGGTCCCCCACCGACATCGAGGCAGAAGCAATCTATGCATGGGGTGTCAAACTCTTTTTCACCGTGGGCCACATCAGCATCATGGCCGCCCTCTTAAAGGGCCGGAAACACTTTGTAAACTCCTCGAACACATTGTTATATAACTCTCTTTGCATTTGATTATTGCAGTGTAGAAATATTGTCCAAAAGAAAATGTCTCTAATATTACAACAAAAAATCCATTCAATTTGAAACCTTCAAAATAAAAGCACGGGAAATGTGTCTTCAATTTCTTTAAGACAAGGGGATCACGTGTCTTTCAAGCCGTCAGGGGGCCACATAAAATGACGCGGCGGGCCGGATTTGGCCCGCGGGCCTCGTGTTTGACACCTGTGATCTATACGAAAGGAGCCGAATCTCCAGCAAAGTCACGATTCCATTCATCAATATTCACGGCTGGAAACAAGGCAAGCGGGCCCATTAAAGCCGGCATCAGAAAACCCGTCCGCTTATCTTTTTAATTAGGGCCGCTGGGTTGAGAGCGAGCGATATATATATTGCACCCTTGAGCTGATGTATACGTAATGTGGAGCGGTGTTGATTATGAGGAGGAGGAGGAGGAAGAGGAGGAGGATGAGGGCCCATTCAAGGCGCCGGCCTCCCTGAACTGTTCAATACCGACGCCGTAATAAATAATATCAAAGGAGAGAACCTGTCCGAAAGGTGGAGGAGATGAAATCTCTTTATAATGCAAAAAAAAACAACCTCAGAGGAAGAGGAGAGAGGAGGGGCGGCGGCCGGGCGACAGGATATTGCAGCCGAAAGAAACAAATGAACGCATCTTTCATGGCGAGCAGATTAAAACACAAACAGACGGATAGAAAAAAAAAAGAAAGATCCTAATTATATTCTCTAGAGGTGGTTTTTTTCTCTCTCTGTGTTTTGACACAGCTAATATGCTTTGCTGTTAACCCCCCCCCCCAACAACACCACCATCAACCCCTCCACCTCCACCAGGTTATTTGGGTCTAATAGGCAATATAGGACGCTATTTACACTTCAAGGCGCTAATGCAACACTTTCCTAAATCGTATTACCGTCGCGGTGACGTTCTCACCCGGTGCCGACGAGTAGGACGAGACATCACGCCCGCCGCTTCCTCGGGGCGAGTTATCCCAGCTGACCTTTGTCGACCCCGTGTGTCAGAGATGTAATTTGAGAGATGCTAATCAGCTTGCGCCGCTTTTTATCGCAGCCTTTTTTTTTTTACTCGTAAAGTCGGCCGCGTCGACGTCGTTGTAAACCGTGACGTCAAACTGTACGGCCATTTAAATAACGTGGAAGTCGAGAGAATTATCCGAGTGGTTATTTTTGAATATCTGGCAGCCTTATTTGGAATACGTGGATACAACGCTAACGGTACCATCGGACTGTAAATATTTGGTATCTCTGCTGTCATCATCCAATGCACCAACCTTTAATTTATTTATTTTTACTTTTAATTTTGTACTTGTGTATTTAAATGTGTTTCTTTTCCTAGCTTGCCATGTAATTTTCTGTTTAATGTGTTGAATGAAGTACCCTCTGCATGTTCTCTTGCATTGGGAAAATATTGTGAAAATAAAATATATTTAAAAAATCTAAAAAATCCGTGACCTTCCCACGAAATGGCTGGACGTCGTCCGCGTGACCACGAACGAGGAGGTCACGTAACTTCCTGTGCCAATTATTTGTGAAGCATGAAATACTTTGGATTTCCTTGTCAGGTGCTTCAGGAATAAATACATCGAGTGATCGTAGCCATAAGCACCGAAAGCAGCGTCTAAATACACGTGTTGTAGAAATGCTGACATGCAACTTTTGGGGGAGTTCAGAATCATTTAGATCGTCAAACTCGAGGATTAAAAACATCGCTCCACAAACAAACGCGTGACGTCTTTTCCAGCCTCGTAAACCGTCTGTAGTCACATGACCACGCTGACCTTCTCTGACCTCTCCCCGACATCACACTCACCCTGCAGCGGTTTGAAGTCTCCGGGAATGCTAATTGAAATTTAAATTGCTCTTCCTTAATCTGCTTTTCTAATCCAGCTCCCCAAGAAAGAAAGAAAAAATGGTAAAAAAAGAAAAGTGTCCAGGAAGGGGGCTGCATTAATTATACACAAAAGGAGGAAGTACAAACGAGGGCCTGGTCTTTGAAGATACCGAGCACTAAATGTCACCCGCAGCCTTTGAAGCTCTCGACTGGCTTTGTCTCTCGCTTCTCCTCGACATGAAACACGCCGCATGAAGACAGAAACGGGCGGCGGCGGCGAGGGACATTTCAACTGGGGGCTACACAGCCTGGGAAAAAAAGAAAAGAAGAAGAAGAAAGATATAGTATAAAAGCAGAGGTGCCCTGTGCTCCGTGGCGTGAGGCTGCAGCTCCGGCTCTACGTCGGTCAGACAAACAAAACCCACAGAATCTATTTGAGTCTCAACGCTGTCAAAAGGATTATTTATAAAACCATTTTTAATGTATATAAATACAGTATATATATATATATATATATATGTATATATATACAGTATATATATATATACATATATATATATGTGTATATATATATATAATTGTGTTCTTTCTTTATTATTATTCTTTATTTTATATTAATTTTCTGATTTATTTGATTATAATAATTTAATTTACTGTATATATGTATGTATATACAGTATATATATAATTTTTATTTTCTTTATTATTTTCCTTTATTTTATATTAATTTTCTGATTTATTGGATTATAATAACTACATTTAATTTACTGTATATATATATATTATTTTTTCTTTTTCTTTATTATTTTTCTTTATTTTATATAAATGTTCTGATTTATTTGATTACAATAATTTAGGATAGGAATATAAGCATTTTTTGCTTCTACCTATACCTTTTCAGTCATTCTGTTTTGTATATTATATATAATAATATAAAATTGTATTGCAATTATTGGCTAAAGAAAAATACACAACAACAACAAAATGCAGGAATATTATCTGTCAGTAATGTCATCTGAGGTTTTAAATATCACATTTAAATCACATTAAAATCTGCCGTTTCTGTTATTTGTAAAGTAGATATTTTCACAATAAAAGATCTTTACGCAACAAGCATTTCAATTCATTCACTAAATGTTTTCCTCTTCAAACGATTGTTACGTCACACATCGTTTTTTATCCCACAACCTTGAACACACCTTTCAGCCTCGAGAAAGACGGCTCGGACCAGATGCACTCCCGCCGTTTCTGTTCTTTCACAATAAAAGCCTCGGGCCACTAGAAATACACATATACGCATTTCGCAAATTTAACGTAGTCTCGATATGGCAACACAAATACAATTGGATGCCAAGTATTCTGCATGTTGGTGTTGTTCATCTGCCGTGACCCTTTTAAGATGAATGTGAAGGTCGCCATAGCAACAGTCAACGTTTCAGCTCTAAAGAGGATCTTCTGCATCCAGTCATTGGTTTGACATCCGCCATGAACTTCAGTGTGTAGCTGCTAACAAATAAATACTTTATATATATAAAAGGGTCAGTAACTTCCTAACAAACAATCCTCAGACAGAAGGAAACGATGCATTTGTTTGGGACTATTTTAAGCGGTGGATTAATACAGACGCCGTTTCTCTCGTGAGTATTTCCGTCGAAAAAGTTTCCGATTCTGGAGCCGAGTCAAACGTTTAAAAATTTCCGGACAACGACGAAGCTCCACGGCCGAGAGGAAGAAGACGAGTCAGCTCATTGATGGTTTATGAGATGTGTTGATATCGCTGGAGAATATCTTTTAACTAAAGGACAATATCAGCCCATCACTATTATTATTATTATTATTATCCATTGAAGGCGTCGCATGAGACAGGAACCCTCCTGTGAAGCATGAATCGGATATTGAGTTTAAGTTCAGTCCCTGAGGGCTGCAGGAGAATAAATGTGTGCAGACAGACGGTGTTTTTAAGGACTGCCAGTCAGAAGCAGAAACAACACGTCCTTGTTTTAGGTCGCTCGGCTTCATGCGCCCCCCCCCCTCCCCCCGGTGGGGATTCACTTTGTCATTGTTATGAATTCTTCTCTCTGGATTCGGATTCTATTTTTTAGATTTTTTTTCCCCAAAATAAAACCTGTTAAAAAATAAAAAAAATCTGATCTGGACAGAGCGTGGGTGATAACAACAACAAAAAAACTCAAGATGATGGAACTGAGATTTCGTGGCGGTTTTTTGTCAGCGCCGTGAATATAATTCAATCTGCATCCATTTTATTCCGGTGGCAGCAGAAACACGATATCACAAAAACCTGCAATAAAGTAAACAAAATAACAAAATAAGAGAAGACGTGGTTATTCTTTTTGGGTGAACTGACCATAATTCTTTATTAGAATCAGATGACAACACAACCAGATTACTCCACCCACCAGAAACAAAGCACCGCCTTACAAAGCTGAACACGTAGTTTTTTTTCACACTCACTATTTCTGTTCATTTCTTCACATTTTGATCTGATTGATCCTCTCGCATTGAAGCATTGCTTTCAAAAATTCATCTCAAACCGCTCTTTGGCCGTCCTTCCCCGCCCCCCCCCCCCCCCCCAAAATCTCCATGAGTCATTCCGCTGGTTTCTATTCTCTCCTCAGCCCTCGACTGTCTTTGTGGAGGAGGGAGAAGAAAAAAAAGACGAGAAGAAATCGCCAGAAAAGGGCTGAGAGGAGGGAGAGAAAGACGAAAGAGAACAAGACTGGGAGAGAGAAAACACAGAGGGGTTGATGGGAAAGGGTTTGTGGGGGGGGGGGCACTTGAGTGCAGTTGTAATCAAGGCCCTGTGCGCTCAAGAGGGGCCAATCAATCCAGCCGTCTGCCTCTACATCTCATCAGGCATCTCGGAGACGTGGCTGCAAATGAGTCGCTGGGGTCCAGACGGGGCCTCCTCCCCATCGGGGGCCCCGTCGGAAAGAGAAAGAGAGCTACAGGCGCCTTCTTATTGAGGGGGGGGGCTACGTAATAACACGAACCGGCCTTAAAAAACCGGAGCTGCAGTCGGAGGAGACAATTCCAGGGGAAAAAACAGCAAATGTGATAAAACTACAACCTTTTAATGTTTTGGTTCACGTCAAATAAAAGAAGAAATGATGAGAGGTAAACCTGAAGGGGATTTAATTGTTTGTGGCAACATATCTTCACAGGGTCGTCTGATATTGTATCGTTAGCCCGGCAACACGTGTCACTTCCCCCCCCCCCCCCCCCCCGTTTTTTCAAAATAAAACTCGGTCTTCGCAGGAAACCACTCCTGGAAACGTGTTTCCAATAGCTCCAGAAGTCGTATTACTCAAGTCCGGAAGTCACATGTAAAAAAAATAAAACAACCTTGACTTCCTGTTTCCCACGTGGAACGGTCGTGGGTAAGATCCGGTTCCCGGTTTTGACTCCTCCCCCTCACGTTGGTTTCTCTGGTCTACTTCCTGGTTCATGATGACGTAGGATACCTAAGGTATCACGCTGCGGCGCCGTTTCATCGATGCGGCTCGGTTGTGCAAGACGTGGCGTCACATTTGGGACGCGAAAAATAAATAAATAAATAAAGTCACCGATTAACGTCGCGTTGACCTCTCCGAGCGAACGAGCTAACCACGCTAACCTCGGAGAGATTTCACTCCGGGGGCCATTTTCTTATCTTTTTCGTCCAGGCCACCGTACGCCTCCAGCACTACGATCATCACATGGTCTTTGGCCATAATTATGGAGATTATGTTGACGGATATAGTACATTTGCTTATTCATATCTATACTGTTTATTTTCTTTTGAATATATATATATATATATATATATATATATATTAGGGCTGTCAGCGTTAACGCGTTAATCTGTGCGATTAATTTGGCCGCGATTAACGCACTCAAATATTTTAACGCAA